>NC_052159.1:122664802-122928562 GCF_902713615.1 Scyliorhinus canicula
GTTGCGGGCCCTGATGTAGTGGAGAAGCCAGGTGACCCCCGGGTGGCAGAGGTCGTTGTGGATGGCCCAGAGTCGGTCATCTTGCGCGCTGGCGCATGTACCACAGGACAGGGCATCTGGGGGCTCATTGAACTTCCCAGGACGACAAACGATATCATAATCATAGGTGGAGAGTTCGATCCTCCACCTCAAGATTTTATCGTTCTTGATCTTGCCCCGCTGTGTATTGTCGAACATGAAGGTTACCGACCGTTGGTCGGTGACGAGGGTGAACCTCCTACCAGCGAGGTAGTGCCTCCAATGTCGCACAGCTTCCACAATGGCTTGAGCTTCTTTTTTGGCTGAGGGGTTTCGAATCTCGGAGGCGTTGAGGGTTCGGGAGAAAAGGCTACGGGCCTGCCTGCCTGATTAAGGGTAGCGGCGAGGATGACCTCTGATGCGTCGCTCTCCACCTGGAAGGGGATGGACTCGTCCACCGCGTGCATTGCGGTTTTGGCAATTTCTGCCTTCATGCGGCTGAAGGCCTGGCGGGCCTCAGCCGCCAGTGGGAAGATGGTAGCTTTGATAAGTGGGCGGACTTTGTCCGCATAGTTGGAGACCCACTGGGCATAATAAGAAGAGAACCCGAGGCATCTTTTCAGGGCCTTGGGGCAGTCGTCCCGAGGACTCTTTTTTCCACGACATAGCCGAGGATGACTAGTCGAGTTGTGCGGAAAATGCATTTCTCCTTGTTATAAGTGAGGTTGAGGGCTTGGGTGGTTTGGAGAAACTTCCGGAGTTTGGCATTGTGGTCCTGCTGGTCGTGGCCGCAGATGGTGATGTCCAAGTACAGAAATGTGGCCCACAGCCCGTACTGGTCCACCATTCGGTCCATCGTTCTTTGGAAGACTGAGGCCCCGTTGGTGACGCCGAAGGGGACCCTGAGGAAGTGGAAGAGGCGGCTGCCTGCCTCAAAGGCCGTGTAGTGGCGGTCCCCCGGGCGGATTGGGAGCTGGTGGTATGCAAACTTCAGATCCACCATGGAGAAGACTCGGTAGTGTGCAATCTGATTCACCATGTCCGCTATCCGGGGGAGGGGGTACGCATCGAGATGCATGTACTGGTTTATGGTTTGGCTGTAGTCTACAACCAGTTCTTCTCCCCAGTCCTGACGACCACCACCTGGGCTCTCCAGGGGCTATTACTGGCCTCGATGATCCCTTCCCTCAAGAGCCACTGGACCTCAAACTTGATAAAAGTCCTGTCCTAGATACTGTACCGCCTGCTCCTGGTGGCAACGGGTTTACAGTCGGCGGTGAGGTTCGCGATGAGCAGGGGAGGGTCGACCTTCAGGGTCGCGAGGCTACATATGGTGAGAGGGGGTAGGGGCCCCCCAAACTTCAGGGTCAGGCTCCTGAGGTTGCACTGGAAGTCCAGTCCCAACATGAGAGGAGCGCAGAGATGGGGGAGGACATATAGTTTAAAATTTGCGTACTCGGCGCCCTGTATCGCGAGGTTCACGACACAGTATCTCCGGATCAGCACTGAATGTGATCCGGAAGCGAGGTAGATTGTTTGAAATGCGGGAGAGATTTGGAGGGAACAGCACCTTACTGTGTCTGGGTGTACGAAGCTCTCCGTGCCCATTGACCCGGACGGTCATCATGGAGTTCCTGAGGTGCTTTGGGCGTGACTAGTCGAGGGTGACTGTGCCGAGTTGCGGGTAGCCGGCGTGGTCAGAGGTGGTGGGGTGGTCCAAAGATGATCCAAAGTTGGTCGCACGTGTCGGACTTGGATCTGGCCAGGCAAACTTTGGTGAAGTGTCCTTTCTTGCCGCAGTTGCTACAGGTCGTGTTCTGAGCCAGGCAACGCTGCCTGGGGTGCTAGTGCTGGCCGCAGAACTAACAGGGTAGCCCCACGGGTTGGGCGGGCAGTGGCGTGGCAGAGGCCTGGGGTACTCTCTGGTCGGGGGTCCACGAGGGGGTCGCGTGGTCAGAGGGGAAAGCGTTGAGGCTCTGAAACGCTACTTCTGGGGAGGTGGCTAGTTTTACCGTCTCTTCTAGGCCGAGGGCGCTCTTCTCGAGCAGGCTCTGTCTGATGTAGTTGGACCGGACTCCAGCCACATAGGCGCCTCGGATGGCGAGTTCCATGTGTTGTGAGGCCGTGACGGCCTTGTAGTTGCAGCTTTGCGCGAGTACTTTCAGGTCGCATAGGTACTCCTCCAGCGATTCCCCGGGGCGTTGGCGGCGAGTGGTGAGGAAATGCCTCATGTATGGCCGCTTCAGGATCGCGACCGTGTCTGCGTATGTGGTCGCTTCCTCGATTTGGACGGCGATTCGATGGCTCCCCTGGGCATGGAGGAGGCTCAGCTTCTGTTTGTCGGTGATGGAGGGCGAGGAGGAGGAGGCGAGGTAGGCCTCGAAACAGTGGAGCCAGTCCGAAAAATCCCTTTGGCTTCAGCGGCCTGTGGGTCGAGTTCCAGTCGATCAGGTTTGAGGGCTGCTTCCGTTGCGATGTTGTAGCTGATTAAATTGATGCGACCATCAATTCACACGAGAGAGAGCTGAAGTGAACAGTGGTTTAAATCAGCTAGAACTGTGCGTGCCTGTGACTGCTCTGCACTGAGAGCCGCCTACAGGGCAGCAGATCTATATACCTCCCCCAAAGGGGCGGAGCCAGGGGCGGAAACCACAAGGGCACCAACATGATACATTGCAGTGTAATACAATACAATATTCCATAGGTGGAGCCCACAAGGGCAACAACATAGTACAATGCAATACAGTGGTGAATGGATGCCATAATACATTCACCACACTTCATTGATGGCAACACAATTTTGAGTTGTGCCGGAGTAAACCCATGGACGAAAAGAATCTCCAATTCTCCCTGATATATTCAGCATATCCAAGCACCTCATAACACTTATGCAATGCAAAGATGTTGATGCCCTCCCAGTGGAGTGAGGTTTGTGGTGTATTTTTCTTTTCACACAAGGGGGATGTTTTGGCCCTTAGGATGGAAGATGATACCAAAAGGTCTATCACCTATGGCTCAAGGACATGACCATGCTGAATAAGCTTACTTTCAAATGGAAAAGGAGGGACTAGCCGTAATATTCGGAGTCACAAATTTCCATCAATACGTCTACGGACGGCATTCCATAGTCGGTACCGATCACAAACCCCTGTTAGAGCTACTTAGGGAGGATAAAACCATTCCCCCTCATAGCTTCAGCCAGGATCCAATGCTGGGTTTTATTATTAGCAGCCTACGAGTGCACGTTTCAACATAGGCCGGCACCTCAAAAGCGATACTTTCAGCCGCTTTCCTCTACCTCAGAGTATCCCGCCTCCACCAGTACTACAAGTGATCATTCTTGCTTTGCAACTTCTTGGTACATTGTCAGTGTTGGCACGGCAGGTCAAGCTTTGGACCCAAATGGACCCCATATTATCTTGAGTCAAACACATCTCACAGCTGACATCGATAACAGGTCTGAACAGCGATGACCAGAAAAAAATGAGTCAAGTTGTGAAGACGGTGTATTATTATGGGGAGCAAGGGTTGGTGTTCCCATCCCTGCTAAAAAGCTATTGCTACAGGGGCTACATTTTGCCCATCCTTGGATGATGATGATGAAGATGAAGATGCTCGCATGCAGTTATGTGTGGTGGCCTGGTATGGGCGTCAACAAAGAGAATCTGGTCAAACAATGTGACCAGTGTCAAATGCAACAACACTTGCCATCCGCGGCCCTCATGCACATTTGGGAGTGGTCAAATTTGAGTGGTTTGGGAGTGGTCACCCTCCCTGGGTGAGGCTACACATCGAGATTTGTGGGCTCCATGTTCTTGCTTATCATAGAGTGGTTGGAAATACATGAAATTAGGTCTACAATCTCATTAATGGGAGACAGACATAGTTTCTTACTTCAATAAACTGTCCATTTGTTAATCTACCTGGTGGCCCCCTGTCTGGCAGGATACTACAATTTCTTGTGCAAAGATACAATAAGGATGAAAAAGTTGAAGTTTGAGTATTGAATTGATGGGGGTATCAAAAAGAGATCTTTGGAACTAATTCTAAACCCATGGCTTAGATAGATATAGAAAATTGTGATAAATTGATCAGATTGTAAGTCATTCACGCAATTTGAAATATTTACCATAATCTTTAAAGTATAAATTCAGACTATGGCAAGGACTATCTGTTGAATTAAATATCTCCATTTATATACATTTATCGAAAGAGCAGGAATTTCTTCAAATGTCTTGGCCAACATTCTGCCAACAAATACCACCAAAACAAGTTCAATTGGACATTAATTTCAATTGTTATTTGGAAAACACTGCTGTATGCACACTGGGTGCAACATTTGCCTATGTAATAATGATGGCTGCACTTCAAAAGTAATTCATTTGCAGAGATGCGCTTCAGGAAGATCTAGGAACCAAGACAAATTGCTGTTTTGTTTTGAGGTGAGCACCATTGACTATCAGATAAGCAATGCCTGGGTTTTTTAAAATTCATCCTTGTTTTCAAGGCAATGTCCCTCTGTAATCTTCCAGCCGTACAACTCTGAGATATCTACACTCTTCCTGTTCTGGGCTCTTGTACATCCTTAATTTTAATCACTTCACTAATGACAGCCATCTACTCAGCTGCCAAGGTCCTAAGTTCTGGAATTCTCCCCCTAAACCTTTCTGATTCTCAACCATCTTTTCTTCCTGAAGGGACTTCTTAAAACCTACCAAGTGTTTGGTCATCAGACTTTAAGCGGCTTAATGTCAACTTTTGTCTGATGGTGTCCTGTGAAGCTTTGGGTCATTTTATTCATTAAAAGCATGATAAATGCAAGCTGTTGATAAGATGACACATCAATGCATATTCTTTATTTACCTGTAAACCAATTGAACATTTTGATTTCATTTAGGTCTCTGTGACTAAGGCACAGTTTATTTTCAATCTCTGTAATTAAAAGTCTTGGATATGGATCATCATCTTTAAATTGTGGGTGGCACATTAAGACTGTCTCCAGCAGAAAAAGTGTCTTGCATTTCTCTTTTACTTAAATAAGCACTTTACACACACTGACTCACTGAAATACAGATTAGCATCGATTCCACAGAAAATGAACCACTTGAAAGTCTGCAATTCCAACCATTACATTGCATGATCTATTTTTCAAAGTGACTCCAGACACCATTTTTATTTCTCACATCACTGAACATATTGGTAAATGTGCTTTCAGCAAGTACATCTTGGAACTGTCAGCATTCTGCCCAGTCCTTACCTGTGGATGAACCTCCTTCGCAATTTGGGTTCTTTGGAAAACTAATTGTGTAGCGTGCTGCTAATGATAATCGTTGTGCTCTACTACGTCTCCTGATCTAGCCAGACACTGAACTCTGAAATTCTCAAATATAGTATGCACAATAATGATCCTGTTGCCTCAACAGGCCGATAGCTGCACTTACCTGGTATTTCTGGCTGTCGCAATGACATTTGTCAGCGTTGAAGACACCAATTTTTGTCACCCAGGTTACCTACTTCAAATAATCTAGTCATAAGGAGTGGGCACTTACTCATGCTTCTGGTTGCTGACTATTTGGCCATTGATGGCATGAAACCCCTTATGGTTCACAGATGTATGGGATCATATGTAAAGGTTGAGATGGCTAAATGAGAGCCAGCAATAACACCTTAGACTTTTAGGATGTGGAGGGATTGCTGAGCCTTCTTATTTCAGCTGCTGGCTTTACATTTGGAAGGTGTTTGGCCTCAGAAGGTGATTTCCCTCATGCATACAAGCTCTGTGTATCTGCTGATGTTGTTTCTCATCAGTCGGATCACAGCTTTCAATGAGCCTGAGGTAGAAACAGCGGGACTGAGATGAAATTGACTGATATTGGAATTGTGTCCTTTTGGAAGAGGGTGTTTCTAGGTCAAATTTTACAGACAGCATAAATCTGTTTGCATTCCTGGAAGAGTCTGTGAAGGAATCTTTCCTTGCTAGATGTACTTTTATTGACAGACCTCAACCCATTCATCCTATATGTTTCATGAACATAGAATTTAGAATCTACAGTGCAGAAGGAGGCCATTCGGCCCAGTGAATCTGCACTGACCCTTGGAAAGACCACCCCACCTGAGCCCACACCTCCACCCCATCCCGGTAACCCAGCAACCCCTCCCAACCTTTTTAGACACTAAGGGCAATTTATCGTGGCCAATCCGCCTAACCTGCACATCTTCTGACTGTGGGAGGAAACCGGAGCACCCGGAGGAAACCCACGCAGACACGGGGAGAGCGTGCAGACTCCGCACAGACAGTGACCCAAGCCAGGAATCAAACCTTTGACACTGGAGCTGTGAAGCTAGTGTGCTAACCACTGTACTACCGTGCTGCCTATAAGAGAATTCAAGATGAATTCTGGAATTATGCTCCTAAAAGTTTCACAAATGAACAAATTGTTAAACCCAATTTATGAAACTGAGCATTAGAACCCATTTCATGAACAAGCAACACCATTGCACAGATCATGGATTAGGCTGGTTGACTGCTCATTTAATGATACGGCTGGGCTACGTACAGATTGTTGGTCAAGCTTAACATCATGTATTAAGTCGCTCAATAATAGTGTGAACACTGACCAGCGTGGGGAGGGGGGGGGGGGCTGTGTGTGTGTGTGTGTGTGTGTGTGTGGGGGGGGGGGGGGGTTGGGTTGTGCCCCCCGACCAGGCTGATCACCTGGAACGTCAGGGGACTGAATGGGCCGGTTAAAAGGGCGCGGGTGTTCGCGCACTTGCGGGCTCTGAGGGCGGACGTAATTATGTTGCAGGAGACACATCTGAAAGTGTCTGACCAGACCAGGCTAAGGAAGGGCTGGATTAGCCAGGTCTTCCACTCGGACTTGGACTCGAAGTCCAGAGGGGTGGCAATCATGATCAACAAGCGGGTGCAATTTGAGGCAGAGGGCATATGATAATCTGCGACAACCATCGGTTTGCCCCCAGGAGTATGGATGGGGGGTTTCGAGCATGGCGGCGGGCGGGGGTGGGAAGGGTGGGCGATATGTTCCTGGAAGGGAGCTTTGCGAGTTTGAGGAGCTTGGAGGAGAAATTTGGGCTGGTAAGGGGAAATGATTTTAGGTACCTATAGTTGCGGGACTTTGTTCGTAGACAGGTCCCATCTTTCCCACGCCTCCCGCCAATGGGGATCCAAGGCAGAAAAGTCTCTAGGGGGGAAGAAGGGGAGGGTAGAGTCTCTGATATTTATAAGGTGCTCATGAGGGAGGAAGGGTCCCAGACGGAGGAACTGAAACTTAAATGGGAGGAGGAGCTAGGTGGCGAAATGGAGGACGGGCTGTGGGCAGAGGCCCTGAGTAGGGTAAATTCGGCTGCAACATGTGCCAGGTTCGGGCTGATTCAATTTAAGGTCGTTCACCGGGCCCACGTGACGGTGGCTCGGATGAGCAAATTCTTTGGTATAGAGGACAAATGCGCTAGGTGCGCGGGAGGACCAGCGAACCACGTTCACATGTTTTGGGCATGCCCTAAGCTTTATAGACATAGAACAGTACAGCACAGAACAAGCCCTTCGGCCCTCGATGTTGTGCCGAGCAATGATCACCCTACTCAAACCCACGTAGCCAACCTATACCCGTAACCCATTTGTGGGCGTCATGTCCCTGGTGCTAAAAACAAGGGTGGCGATGGGTCCAGGGGTGTCAATTTTTGCGGTTTCGGAAGACCTGGGAGTCCAGGGGGAGAAAGAGGCCGATGTTTTGGCCTTTGCTTCCCTGATAGCCCGGCGACGAATACTATTGGCGTGGAGGGACTCAAAGCCCCCGAAGACTGAGTTGTGGCTTGCGGACATGTCGAGTTTCCTGGGTATGGAAAAAATTAAGTTCGCCTTGAGGGGATCTGTACAGGGGTTCGCCCGGAGGTGGCAACCATTTATTGACTTCTTTGCGGGAGAGTGAGCGTCAGCGGCGGGGGGGGGGGGGGGGGGGGAGGGGTAGAGAAGAGTAGGAGGGATAAAATGGCGGGTAGTACCGGTGGGAGAGGAGCGGGCTTGTGCAGTGCAGTGTGTTACGATTGAAGTATTGAATGTACGTGGATGTTTGCACATTTTTGCCTTTTTTGCTTTCTTTCTGTTGATACCTGTAACTGTTTACAAAGCCAAAAACTACCTCAATAAAATTGTTTATTAAAAAAAAAATAGTGTGAACATTGTAAATTTGGGAAAGCAAGTTTGTCCTTCAAGGCACGAATGGTGGTTGGTGTAAGGTGTAAAATTTAAGATAAGTTTCAAAATGACCAGTTCACATCTGTCTCTTTGACTTCAAAGCAGCCGATGGAAGGTGTGGAACTCCATGCTGGAAGTGAGAATTCAGTGCTCACAGCTCAGCCGAGTGAAATGTGTGTCCCGGAACATGTGCAAAATCATGGGCACTACCTGTGTCCGAGCAACCATATGTCAGGAAGTGTGGCCAACTGCTGAAACCTGAGATCCGGCTTTCAGAGTTTGAGCGGCGGGTGGCTGGAGTCACTGTGGCACATCTGTGAAGCTGAGAGCTACGTGGATAGCACATTTAGAGAGGTGGTCACACTGCAGCTTGACGACCTTGAGGCAGAGAGGGAATGGTGACCACCAGACAGTCCAAGCAACTGGACAGGTAGTGCAGGAGTCTCCTGGGGTTCTGCCCAGACGTAGATTTTCAGCTTTAGAAGCTGGTTCCTCAGAGGAGTGCAGTCAGAGCCAGCCAGTGGCACCACAAGTGCTCAGCTGTACAGGAGGGAAGGAAGAAGAAAGGCAGGGCAATAGTGATCGGGGATTTGTTAGTTCGGGGAACAGACAGGTTTCTGTGGCCATAGACGTGACTCCAGGATGGTATGTTGCCTCCCTGGTGCCAGGGTCAAGGATGTCGCAGCGTGGCTGAAGGACATTCTTCTGGGTGAGGGTGAACAGCTGGAGGCCGTGGTCCATATTTGTACAAAAAACTTATGTAGGAAAGGGGATGTGGTTCTGCAATCAGGACGTAGGGAGCTGAGTGGAAAATGAGCAAGCAGGGCCTCAAATGTAGTCATCTCTGGTTTAAGGCAGATGAATGCATGGCTGGAAAGATGGTACAAGAGGGAGGGTTTTAGATTTCTGGAACACTGGGACTGGCTCTGGAGAGGATAGCACCTGCACACGCTGCACAAGTTGCACCAGAACAGAGCCGGAACTGGGTTCTTGCGGAGGGTTTTGTTAATGCTGGTGGGAGGGGTTTAAACAAACCCGGCAGGGAAGTGGAGACCAAGAGGGAAATACCAGGATGCATAAAATGCTGGGAGGGACAGGAGCACAAGTATAGAGAATAGTAAGTCAGTTTGTGAAGTCGGGGACTACATGAGGTGGTGTGAGTAACAGTCCAGTGCTTTGCAGGTGCAGTTGGAGGAGTCCATTCACCTGCAGGGAGCAGGAGGTGGTGCCGGTCGTGCGTGCCACGCAGGCTAACATGGCATGGGTGGCAACCGCAGTGGAGGCTTTGGGTACAAGGACCCTGAAGGAAGAGCAGCCTATTCCGGTGACTCCCGCAGAGGAAGTGTTAGAGCATCGCAGTGCCTTTGAATCCCCCCCCCCTGTCATAATATCCACTCATATATATAATGAGATGCCGACGGGAAGTGATTGACACACAGGATAACCAATGAACACACAACACAGAACAACCAATCATCAGACAGGACACCACCACTATAAAGCCCACAGGGCATTCAAACTCTCCCTCTCTCAGGACCCAGCTACTGAGACAGTCAGAGTGTTCAAGCTAGTGAGCACTATCACCGTGCGGTAGCTAGTAAGTCTGGTCAAGCCAGTAAGAGGTCATCAGTTAGATTAGTAGAGTGTTAACCACCAGCTGAACATGTACAGCAGTCCATTAGTTAAATAAAACAGTGTTGGATCATCTCCATTGTCAGACGTCTGTTTCTAGCTTCACTGCATCCCGATGCAGTCAACGTCGAGCCAATCTGCCTAACACATCACCCCCGACGCTCCCTGGCTTATCCGATGCGCCGTGGGCGAAACAGGGTGGCATCATGCCACTTGTGATACTTGGAGGACTGCTGGGTCCATCCAAGTCCGGCCGCTCCAGAGGACGGACACCAAAGGGGACCCAGGTCACAGGGCCGGAAATGAAGCAGGCGGCCTCCACTTCTGATGCACCGTCTGGGGGAACCGCCTCGAAGGAGCAGAGTCATAGAGTCGTAGAGTCATAGAGTCATGGAGGTTTACAGCATTGAAACAGGCCCATCAGCCCAACTTGCCCAGATTTTACCACTAACCTAGTCCATATTGCACGGATTTAGCCCATATCCCTCTATACCCATCTTTCCTGCATAACTGTCTAAATGCTTTTTTAAAGATACAATTGTACCCGCCTCTACTACTGCCTCTGGCAGCTCATTCCAGACACTCACCACTGTGTGAAAATATTGGCCCTCTGAACCCTATGGCATCTCCCCCCCTCACCCTGAACCTCTGCCCTCTAGTTCTAGACTCCCCTACGTTTGGGAAATGATGTTGACTCTCCACCTTATCTATGCCCCTCATTATTTTACGGACCTCAAGAAGTTCACCCCTTAACCTCCTTCACTCCAGGGAAAAAAGTCCCAGTCTATCCAGCCTCTCCTTATAACTCAAACCATCAAGGCCTGGTTGCACCCTAGTCAATCCTTTCTGCATTCTTTCTAGTTTAATAATATCCTTTCTCTAACAGGATGATCAGAACTGGACACAGCATTCCAAGTGTGGCCTTACCAATGTCTTGTACAACTTCAACAAGACGCCCAACTCCTGTATTCAATGTCCTGACCAATCAAACCAAGCAGGCTGAATGCCGTCTTCACCACCCTGTCCACCTGTGACTCCATGAGGGCACGTAAGGATAGAAAGTTAGACACCAGTTAAGTTGGCACTGGTGCAGAATGTAAGATAGTGTTAGGGACTAGGGCACAGTTATTGTACATAACACTGTCATAACTAAACGCATGTAGACCGCCATTCCAAACTGCCTCAGCCCTCTGTCCGCAGGGTGTGAGGAATGGCTGGGCACAGAGGGTGCACCAGGTGGGTTTGGTGGGCCGGTGGGGAGGGAGGGGGGTGACTTTGGGAGCGAATGCTGCTGGATGGCATGGGCCAGAACCCCCGGTGGCAGGGCCTACCAGGTGGAGTCCCACCACTGCACACCACATCACCCTACCTCCCCCGGCTCAGCCACACCCCTGTCCCCCGTGCGGGCACGTGTGGTGGGATGGCTAGCACGCATGCAGGGGTCACGCGGGTGGACAATGGAATGTGACACTGGGACAGGCGACAGGTGGTGGCCAGTATTGTGGTGTCCACATCAGGGAGTGGGTTGTCAAAATCCTCCACTCCATGGACAAGACCCGCTGGTAATACCAACCCAGGGCCGCACCCTGTTGCGCAGCTGGTGAGGGTCTTGGAGGGTGCTGGGGTGGGGTGTTTGTTCTGCCTTTGGCCAGACCCCCTAATCGGTGAACCTGGTGGTGACCAGGCTGTCCCATGATGGCCCTGGTACACACACCGAGAAGCCTCCCGGGCCTGCCCGGGCCCCATGCCCTTGCCATCCTGGCCATCACCTGCGTCCTCCTTGTCGGACGAGGCGTGCCGTTCCTCCACCTCCTCCTCCAATATGTTGCCCCTTTGCTACGCAATGTTGTGCAGGACACAGCAGGGCACCACGATGTGGGAGCCCCTCCCATGGGGTATACTGGAGGGCCCCTCCAGAGCGGAAAGGCACCTGGACCTGAATGGACCTGAATCAGGACGCCGATGCACCACTTGATCACGTCTCGGGTCACTGCATGTGCATCGTTGTAGCGGGTTTCCGTGTCGGTCTGTGGCCTCCAGATAGGTGTCATCAGCCACAACCGCAGCAGATAACCCCTGTTGCCAAACGGCCAGCCCCTCACTCGGAGGAGTGCCTTGAATATCCTTGGCACTGATGAGTGCACCAGGATGAAGGCGTCATGCACGCTGCCTGGGTATCAGGCACAGACATGCAAGATGTGCATGCGGTGATCACATGGTGATCATTGAGGGAGTGAAATCTCATCCGATTGATGAAAGGCACCCCCTCATGTCCCGGTGCCTGCAGTGGGATATGTGTCCCATCAATCACCCTCTATACCTGGGGCATGCCAGAGATGGCAGCGAATCTGGTGGGCTTGGTCCACACTGAAGATTGCTGCAGGAAAGGATGTCCCGAAGCGTGGTACATTGGCGAGACCATGCAGACACTGTGACAACGAATAAACGGGCATCGTGCGACTATCAACAGGCAGGACTGTTCCCTTCCAGTTGGGGAACACTTCAGCAGTCAAGGACATTCAGCCTCTGATCTCCGGGTCAGCATTCTACAAGGAGGCCTTCAGGAGACGCGACAACGCAAAATTGCTGAGCAAAAACTTATAGCTAAGTTCCGCACGCATGAATGCGGACTCAACCGGGATCTGGGATTCATGTCGCATTACATTCGGCCCCCACCAACAAGCCTGGACTTGCAGAGGCCTACCGACTGAACTGGCTTGGGACAATTCACACCTCTTTAACCTGGAGTTACCTCTCTCTCTGCATCTTTGATGATTTGATTGCCTGCAGGTGCTCGCATTCCGGGGCATCTCTGACTGTGTCTATATAAACATTTCTGGAACAAGCCTTTCCATTCACCTGAAGAAGGAGCCGTGCTCCGAAAGCTCGTGTTTGAAACAAACCTGTTGGACTTTAACCTGGTGTTGTAAGACTTCTTACTGTGCTCACCCCAGTCCAACGCCGGCATCTCCACATCATGGCACACTGAAGATGTAATGCGCTGCATCCAGGGCATCGGTCTCGGCATGGATGCACCTGTGTATGGTGGACTAGGAGATCCCTGACGGGTCCCTGCTCGGTGCCTGGAAGTACACCGTTGTGAAGAAGTTCAGCGACATGCCTGGCTGGCAGGTCCTCGAACGGTGGTACGGGGCACGCGGGCTGGCCGGGGGGGGGGGGGGACTATTTTGCAGGCCAGGTTCGTGAGCAGCCTCCACCATGAAGCATGGCGCTGCCGCTGCACACAGCTTCCGTGCACATACACAGCCACGGACCCGGCAATTCTCCAGGCCGTATCGGCAGCTTCAGCTGGGTGCTCTACGCTGCATCCATAAGACCATAAGACCATAAGATATAGGAGTGGAAGTAAGGCCATTCGGCCCATCGAGTCCACTCTGCCATTCAATCATGGCTGATGGGCATTTCAACTCCACCTACCAGCATTCTCCCCGTAGCCCTTAATTCCTCGCGACATCAAGAATTTATCTATCTCTGCCTTGAAGCCATTTAGCGTCCCGGCCTCCACTGCACTCCACGGCAATGAATTCCACAGGCCCACCACTCTCTGGCTGAAGAAATGTCTCCGCATTTCTGTTCTGAATTTACCCCCTCTAATTCTAAGGCTGTGCCCACGGGTCCTCGTCTCCTCGCCTAACGGAAACAGTTTCTTTGCGTCCACCCTTTCTAAGCCATGTATTATCTTGTAAGTTTCTATTAGATCTCCCCTTAACCTTCTAAACTCCAATGAATACAATCCCAGGATCCTCAGCCGTTCATCATATGTTAGACCCGCCATTCCAGGGATCATCCGTGTGAATCTCCGCTGGACACGCTCCAGTGCCAGTATGTCCTTCCTGAGATGTGGGGCCCAAAACTGGACACAGTACTCCAAATGGGGCCTAACCAGAGCTTTATAAAGGCTCAGTAGCACATCGCTGCTTTTATATTCCAACCCTTTTGAGATAAATGACAACATTGCATTCGCTTTCTTAATCACAGATTCAACCTGCATGTTTACCTTTAGGGAATCCTCGACTAGCACTCCCGGATCCCTTTGTACTTTGGCATTATGAATTTTCTCACCGTTTAGAAAGTAGTCTATGCTTGGATTCTTTTTTCCAAAGTGCACTAATCCCTGTTAGTTCCCAGCCAAATGGGGAATTGGTGTCCGTTTTGCGTCAGTTTTCCTGATGTAAAACGCATGGCCATAACCCCAGAATTGGAGAATCCAATCTCCCAAACGGAGAATGCAACTCTTTGTTCCTGTTTGAAAGTAAATCTTTGCTGCAATAGTGCCTGTCACAGCCACACGCCCTGTGACAATTTAACCAGTGCTGATAGTGCTGGCATATTAAATATGTATCAATTGTATTTGTGCTGTTTTGTAAACATCAATGGATAAGTTATCAGAAGGGTTTGGGTGTGATCCTGAATGAAATATAACAGAACTTAAAGCAATGAATTTAAATGTTTGGATGTCACAATGAATCTGAAGTGTACATTGAGCAAAGACTCATTCTGCACATATGAATTGTTTCTTTATTTGTTTTTGCTATATTGTAATCATTGATAAATGTACACTCTATCTGAATGGGTTGGACATAATACTGGATGAAACATAAGAGGTTAGTAAACGGAATTAAGGATATTATAATTTGGGAATTAAATTTTATTCTTCATTCATAAAAGTGGGTAGGTTTTCCAATGCCCTTTTCATGAACAGGGCGGTCAAGCTGCCTTCTTGATGAACTGTTCAGGTAGCTTCATTAGAGTTTAATAATGCAGGGCAGCACGGTGTCACAGTGGTTAGCACTTCTGCCTCACTCCGCCGAGGACCAGGGTTCGATCCTGGCCCCGGGTCACTGTCCGTGTGGAGTTTGCACATTCTCCCCGTGACTGTGTGCATCTCACCCCTCCAAGACAAGAAGATATGCAAGGGAGGTGGATTGGCCCCGCTAAATTGCCCCTTAATTGGAAAAAATAATTGGGTGCTCTAAATTTTATTTTTTTTAAAAGTTCAATAATGCATGATTTTCCTTAATATACATGATTAGATTATGTCATTTCAAGGTCCCTGGTGGCTACATAATCTTACATATGTTTTTGTCAAATTCCATTTGTATTCTTCTGTCATTGCTGCTCTCTGACAGATTGGACTATCAGAAAGCACTGTGTCATGAGAATGTCACTTTAAGGAATGTTTGGCTGCTCGTGTTACTGCGGTGATGTCAGAGCGTGGGTGGAGCTGAGCTCTGGCTGCGGTGATGTCAGAGCGTGGGTGGAGCTGAGCTCTGGCTGCGGTGATGTCAGAGTGTGGGTGGAGCTGAGCTCTGGCTGCGGTGATGTCAGAGTGTGGGTGGAGCTGAGCTCTGGCTGCGGTGATGTCAGAGCGTGGGTGGAGCTGAGCTCTGGCTGCGGTGATGTCAGAGTGTGGGTGGAGCTGAGCTCTGGCTGCGGTGATGTCAGAGTGTGGGTGGAGCTGAGCTCTGGCTGCGGTGATGTCAGAGCGTGGGTGGAGCTGAGCTCTGGCTCTGCTTTTCAGTTTCACTTTGAGGAAAGCTTGGGTGTGTCTCTGTTATTTTTGGTTTCGTTTCAGTGTTGGAGCTGAAGCCAGACAAAGCAGGTGTACTGTTGCTCTCTCTGCCATGAAAAGACTATCTCTTGATCATTTGGTTAATTCAAAATTATAAATGTTCTCAGTAGTGAATTTAAACCTGATGTGCTTCTGTTGAAAGGTATTTCTTTTGTCTTCTGGATGTTGTTTCTGAATTTATTAAGGATTACATGGCGTTGTATTCTTTGGGGGTTGCATTTGAATTAATGGTTGCTAAGATGGTCACTGTATGTTTGATTTATTTTTTATTTTTTTTAATTTATTTTTATTCAAAATTTTTGTCAAAAACATAATTTTTGCATAACTGTGCGCAACCATTAACATAACAAAATAAAATAAAAGTTAACCATATGCACAAATAAAAGAACAATACAACATATCGATTCCAACCCCCCTCCTGGGATGCTGCTGCTGCTGAACATTACTGCTCTCCTAGAAAGTCGAGGAACGGCTGCCACCTCAGAGAGAACCCCGCCATGGACCCTCTCAAGGCAAACTTTATTTTCTCGAGACTGAGAAACCCAGCCATGTCACTGACCCAGGTCTCTACACTCGGGGGCTTCGAGTCCCTCCACATTAAGAGGATCTGTCTCCAGGGTACCAGGGAGACAAAGGCCAGGACGTCGGCCTCTTTCACTCCCTGAACTCCCGGATCATCTGACACACCAAAGATCGCTATCTCTGGACTCGGCACCACCCGCGTGTCCAAGATCTTGGACAATGCCTTAGAAAAACCCTGCCAGAATCCCTCAAGAGCCGGGCATGCCCACAACATATGGACATGGTCTGCAGGGCTTCCACCCACCTCACACATTTATCCTCAACCCCAAAGAGCTTGCTCATCCTGGTTGCCGTCATGTGCGCCCGGTGGACTACCTTAAACTGGATTAAGCTAAGCCTGGCACATGATCAGGAGGAATTGACCCTGTTTAGGGCATCTGCACACAGTGGCGCCTAAAGTATTCCAACCTCATCCTGTTCGTGAACACACTTGCCACAGGGGCTTGGTAGAGTAGCTGGACCTAACCTGTGAACCCCTTACCGAACCCGAACCTTCTTAGCGCTTCCCACAGGAATTCCCATTCCACCCGGTCAAAGGCTTTCTCTGCGTCCATCGCCTTCACTACTTAGCCTCCCCTCCCTCTGAGAGCATCATAATGATGTTTAGGAGCCTCCGTACATTGGAGTTCAATTGTCTGCCCTTGACGAAGCCTGTCTGATCCTCCCCTATCCCCCCTGGGACACAGTCCTTAATTCTAGCAGCCAAGACCTTGGCTAACAGTTTGGCGTCTACGTTCAGGAGTGATATCGGTCTACAAGATCCACACTGTAGCGGATCTTTCTCTCGTTTGAGGATGAGTGAAATCGAAGCCTGTGACATTGTTGGGGGGAGGGTCCCTCTCTCTTTGGCCTCATTAAAGGTCCTTAGTAGGACTGGGCACAGTAGTTCCGAAAATTTCTTGTAGAATTCTACAGGTAGCCATCCGACCCCAGGGCCCTGCCCGACTGCATGTTCCCAAGCCCTTTTACCATCTCCTCCAGCTCTATCGGGGCCCCCAGTCCCTCCACCAGATCCTCTCCCACCTTTGGAAACCTCAGTTGGCCCATGAATTGCTTCATCCCCTCCCCTCCCGGCGGGGGCTCTGACTCATACAATTTACCGTAGAGCACCCTAAAAACTTTGTTCACCCCTCCGGGTCCATGACTGTGTTGCCATCCTTATCCAGAACTTCCCCAATTTCCCTGGCCGCCTCTCTCTTGTGAAGTTAGTGCGCCAGCATTCTACTCGCTTTCTCCCCGCATTCGTAGACAGCCCATTTGGCCTTCCTCAGCTGTGCTACCACCTTCCTTTGGTCAGCAGGTCGAATTCCGCCTCCAGCCTTCGGCGCTCTTTCAGTAGCCCAGTCACGGGGGTCTCCACGTAACTCCTGTCTACTCGGAGTATCTCCCCGACTAGCCTTTCTCTCTCCGCTCTTTCTTTCTTCTCTCGATGGGATCTGATCGAGATCAACTCCCCTCTAATAACTGCCTTCAGGGCCTCCCACACCGTGGACGCCGCTACCGCCCCGTATCGTTAGTTTCCAGGTAATTTTTGATGTTCCTCCTTATCCGCCCACAAACCTTGTCGTCTGCCAGCAGCTCCACATCTAGCCTCCATAGTGGGGGCTGATCTCTCTCCCCCAAGACGCAAGTCCACCCAGTGTGGAGCATGATCGGAGACTGCAATGGCTGAATATTCTGTCCCCTCCACCCTAGGGATTAGCGCCCTGCTCATCACAAAGAAATCTATGCGGGAGTGGACTTTGTGGACATGGGAAAAAAAAGAGAACTCCTTCGCCCTCGATCGGGCGAAACTCCACGGGTCAACGCCCGTTGGCGTTGGAACACCTGTTCCATGAATCCCCTCAGTTCTTTAGCCGCCGCTGGTCACTTGCCCGACCTGGGGTTTGACCGGTTCAGTACAGGGTCTATAACTGTGTTGAAGTCACCCCCCATAATCAGATTGTGTGAGTCTAAGTCCGGAATTATACCCAGCATGCGTCTCATGAATTCCACGTCGTCCCAGTTCGGGGTGTAAACGCTCACTAGCGCCACCTGAGTCCCCTGCAGCTTCCCGCTAACCATTATGTATCTGCTCTCCTTGTCAGCCACAATATTCCCTGTCTCAAAAACCACCCGTTTGCTGACCAGGATTGCTGCTCCTCTGGTCTTCGAATCCAGCCCCGAATGGAACACCTGGCCCACCCACCCTTTTCTCAATCTTGTTTGGTTCGTAAGTTTCAGGTGCGTCTCCTGTAGCATGGCTACGTCTGCTTTTAACCCCTTTAGGTGCGAGAACACGCGAGCCCTCTTGGCCGGCCCATTCAGGCCCCGCACATTCCACGTGATCAGCCTGGATGGGGGGCTAACTCCCACCCCCTCCCCTGCCGATTAGCCATCTCCCTTTTTCGGTCAGCCACGAGCCTGCGTCCCCCGCTTACTCGAGCCCTCCCATTGGGGCCTCTGCCCCGACTCTCTCTCTGTTCACCCATGTTGGCGCCTTTTCTGTCAGCCAAGTAGCATCCCCCCCCCTGCCCCCCTCCCCGCTTTGGCAGCCCCGTGATCCCAAACCCCCAAGTCAAGCACCTGCTTAACACTGGCTCTCCCTCCATTACGCTTCCGTGAGTCAGCTGACCCATGCTGACCCCGGCCGCTCCTGCCTCTGTCTCCGATTATTCAGATGCGTCATTTTTTGGGCCCCTCCCTCCCTGTGGAAAGCCCAACCTATCTGCTTCAATGGCCCCCAAAGAACATTTCCCGCCCCCCTCTCCCCACTTAACAAACAACAAACCCCGGGCACAAACCCAACCCCCTCCCTCTGCGGCCGAGCTCTACAAAAGCCGAAAACATGGCCGATGACCCAGGGAACAAAGAAAAATAAGAGGAAACAGCATAGTGTCGCTCCCTCCGGCTACTCGGCAATTAACCTCCCCACCAGAGTAACGTCCCAGTGTGGCTGGCCTTTAGTTCGAGTCCAACCTTTCTTGCTTGATAAAGTTCCACGCCTCGTCCGGCTTATCAAAGTAATGGTGGCGATCTTGATACTTGACCCACAGCCTCGCCGGATGCAACAGCCCGAACTTCACCCCTTTGCTGTGGAGGGCCACCTTAGGACGGTTGAATCCAGCGCGCCTCTTGGCCAGTTCTGCTCCCAGGTCCTGGTAGATGTGGATTACGCTGTTCTCCCACCTGCTGCTCCGCTCCTTTTCAGCCCATCGCAGGACTCGTTCCTTATCCGAGAAGCGATGGAACCACCATGGGTCATTCGTTTTGGGCTCCCTTGCAAGGACTCTGTGCGCCCCATCCAGTTCTTGAGGCCGAGGAAATGCTCCTGACCCCATCAGGGTCCCCAGTAACGTGGTCGCGAATGCGCTCGCGTCTGACCCCTCCGCACCCTCAGGTAGGCCCAGAATGCGCAGGTTTTGCCTCCTGGACCTGTTTTCAAGGTCTTCCAGCCTTTCCTGCCACCTCTTATGTTGGGTGATGTGTGCTTCTACCCTGACAGCCAGGCCCAGTATCTCGTCCTCATTATCCAAGACCTTTTTCTCAATCTCCTTGATCGCCTTCTCCTGCATTCTCTGGGTCTCAACCATTTTCTCCATTGTGGCCTTCATTGGAGCCACCATCTCCATTATCAGGTCAGCAAAGCAACTTCTAAGGAACTCCTGCTGTTCCCGCGACCACTGGACCTGATCCGAGCCGGCCGCCATTTTCTGTTACCGCGCCCGCTCCTGTCGCTTCTCCTTGCTCGTTTGTTTGGCCATCCTGCTCCTGGTCCCCTCCATAAACTACTGTGGGGAGGCTTCCAGTGGCGTTTGTCTGCCGATTTGTGCCGTAAAGGGGCCGTCAAAGCTCTTTGAAAGGGCCCGTTGGTCCGTTAGCGGCGGGAGCTGCCGAAAACGTGACCTACCCACGCAAGGCCGCCACCGGAAGTCCCGCTGTATGTTTTAAAAGGTTAACTTGAGTTTATAGAATAAACATTGTTTTTCTTTAAAAAATACTTTTCCATTTCTGCTGTACCACACCTGTTGAGTGGGCCGTGTGCTCCCCATACCACAATCTATTAACATTTTTATGTCATGTGAACTCCATGATACACTTTGGGGTTCTCTAAACCCTGGCCCATAACAAATTGGGGGCTCGACTGGGATAAAAAGTCTATCTATTGGATTGGCTTAGTGAACTTAAAGACAGTGAGGAGTGAGCTTATTGTGGTTGCTTTTCAGATGTGGTCTTTCAGTTTCAGTAGGAGTGTGTTGTGGACAATGGCTCTTTCAGAGGCTCTGGAGTTTTGGGGGTGGAGACGGTCACAAACAGTACCGTACGGACAGAGACTAAAAGCAGACTGTTAGATTTGGCAAAAACATTGCAGTTAACATTACCTGACAAAATGCGAAAAGATGAGGTAATTATGGCGGTGGCTCAGCATTTAAAGTTGCCTGAGATACAATTTGACTCATTGGAAATGGCAAAAATTCAGTTACAAATTAAACAAATGGAACATGAGAAAGAATTAAAGCAGCTTGAATACGAAAGAGAGAGAGAGGAAAAAGAGAGAGAAGAAAGGAGAAAAGAAAGAGTAGCATTAGCAGAACAAAAAGAAAGAGAAAGGGAGATATAGATCAGGGAAAAAGATAAAGAGAGAGAGTTTGAACTTCAGAAAATGGCCATGAAACATGACAGTCAGTTAAAATTGGCAGACGTAAAGAGAAAGTACAGTTGGATGATAGTGATGAGGATAGCGAGACAGAGCGTCAAAGTCAAAGGCTTGGTGCGGATCTATTTAAATATGCCCAAGCATTGCCAAGGTTTGATGAGCAGGAGGTAGAAGCCTTTTTCATTTCATTTGAGAAGGTGGCTAAACAAATGAAATGGCCACAGGATATGTGGGTATTACTGATTCAAACAAAGCTGGTAGGTAGGGCTAGTGAAGAGTTTGCATCACTACCGGAGGAGGTATCTGGGACGTATGAGGAGGTGAAAAAATCCATCTTAGGTGTACATGAACTAGTGCCTGGAGCCTACAGACAAAGGTTTAGAAATTTAAGGAAATAATTTGGTCAAACATACATGGAGTTTGAAAGGCTCACACAGAGTAACTTTGATAGGTAGATAAGGACTTTGAAAATAGGACAAATGTATGAAGCTCTCAGAGAAATTATACTTTTGGAGGAGTTTAAAACTTCAATTCCTGATGTAGTGAGAACTCATGTCAAAACAAAAAGTATATTTACTGTGTGCATTTCTTGAAGGATTGTGAAAAGGTAAAAAATGAAACCATCTTGAAGTTGGTGGGTTTTTTTTCTTGGAGGGAGGTGTCATGAGAATGTCACTTTAATAAATGTTTGGCTGTTCATATTACTGCTGTGATGTCAGAGTGTGGGTGGAGCTGAGCTCTGGCTGTGGTGATGTCAGAGTGTGGGTGGAGCTGAGCTCTGGCTGCGGTGATGTCAGAGTGTGGGTGGAGCTGAGCTCTGGCTGTGGTGATGTCAGAGTGTGGGTGGAGCACTGCTTTTCAGTTTCACATTGAGAAAAGCTTGGGTGTGTCTGTATTTTTTTTTTTGGTTTTGTTTCAGTGTTGGATTTGAAGCCAGACAAAGCAGGTAAACTGTTCTCTCTGCCATGAAAAGACTATCTCTTGATCATTTGGTGAATTCAGAATTATAAATGTTCTCAGTAGTGACTTTAACCTGATGTGCTTCTGTTAAAAGGTGTTTCTTGTGTTCTCTGGATGATGTTTGGGAATTTATTAAGGATTACTTAGTATTGTATTCTTGGGGGATTGTATTTGAATTAATGGTTGCTAAGATGTTCACTGTATGTTTTAAAAAGGTTAACTTGAATTCATAGAATAAACATTGTTTTGCTTTAAAAAATACTTTTCCATTTCTGCTGTACCACACCTGTAGAGTGGGCCGTGTGCTCCCCATACCGCAATCTTTTAAAAGTTGTGGGTCAGGTGAACTCCATGATACACTTCTGGGGTTTTCTAAACCCTGGCTCATAACAATTGTTACATATTTGCATAAAAACATTTGGTGATCATTATTGGGCAGTGATAAAAACAGAAAATATCGGAAACCCACAGCAGGCTAATTATCAAGCAATTAGCAAAACCAAATATTAATTGACGTTTTACTTTCTCAGGGCAGCACGGTAGCACAGTGGTTAGCACTGTTGCTTCACAGCGCCAGGGATTCGGCTTCAATTCCCGGCTTGGGTCACTGTCTGCGTGGAGTCTGCACGTTCTCCCTGTGTTTGCATGGGTGTCCTCTGGGTGCTCCGGTTTCCTCCCACAAGTCCTGGAAGACGTGCTTGTTAGGTCATTTGGACATTCTGGATTCTCCCTCTGTGTACCCGAACAGATGCCAGAATGTGGCAACTAGGGGATTTTCACAAGGATTTCATTGCTTGTGTTAATGTAAGCCTACTTGTGACAATAAAGATTATTTACAAAAAGGTGCTCCCTGGTGTGCATTGCCTGCACTTCCAGTTTTTATTATACTGGATTGCACTTTCTATAGCTATTGGCAACTGGGATATCATATTGGGAATACTTTATTGGTACCTGTTCCCCTTCTCTAACTCATAAAAAAGTAATTGTTAAAATCAACAATCTGTCATTAGAGGTTGTTCCTTTTGTGGGAGAATCTAGGACCAGAGGGCATAATCTCATAAAGCATGAAGCATAAAGCAGAGGAGGAATTTCTTCTCTCAGTGAACAGTGAATCTGTGGAATTCTTTGCAGCAGAGGTTGAGGTTGGGTCGCTAAGTATGTTCAAGGCTGAGATCGACAGTTGTTAACCTGTAATAGAATGAAGAGTTATGGGGATGAGGTGGGAAAGTGGAGTTGAGGATTATTACATCAGATGAGTCACAATCTCATTGAATGGCAGAGTGAAACTCGATGGGCTGAATGGTCTACTTCTATGTCATAAGAACATACGAATTAGGAGCAGGAGTCATCTGGCCCCTCGAGCCTGCTCCGCCATTCAATGAGATCATGGCTGATCTTCTGTGGACTCAGCTCCACTTTCCGGCCCGAACACCATAACAATAACATGTCTTATGGCCTTATTATTTTAATGACTAATTTGAAATAATTCCATAGAACCATAGAACAGTACAGCACAGAACAGGCCCTTCGGCCCTCAATGTTGTGCCGAGCCATGATCACCCTACTCAAACCCACGCATCCACCCTATACCCGTAACCCAACAACCCCCCCCTTAACCTTACTTTTTTTTAGGACACTACGGGCAATTTAGCATGGCCAATCCACCT
Organism: Scyliorhinus canicula; assembly: GCF_902713615.1. Classification (NCBI taxonomy): domain Eukaryota; kingdom Metazoa; phylum Chordata; class Chondrichthyes; order Carcharhiniformes; family Scyliorhinidae; genus Scyliorhinus; species Scyliorhinus canicula. The sequence continues at coordinate 122,688,106 of NC_052159.1, forward strand.
AACCCGCACATCTTTGGACTGTGGGAGGAAACCGGAGCACCCGGAGGAAACCCACGCACACAGGGGGAGGACGTGCAGACTCCGCACAGACAGTGACCCAGCCGGGAATCGAACCTGGGACCCTGGAGCTGTGAAGCATGTATGCTAACCACCATGCTACCCTGCTGCCCCGAATTCCAATTAATTAAATGCTGATTCAGTGTTAATTCTACTCTGATTTTTAAAAGTTTTTTGTGGTCTTCTTGATATCACTGCAGCGGCTCTTGTACAGAACACGGGAATGTCGTGGGCAATAAAATGGCAGATGGAATTCAACGGCAATAATTGTGAGACGATCCATTTTTGTGAAAAAAACACAGCAGCTCTGAATGGAAGTATATTTTTGTTCTAGACTCGGTACTGTGAAAGATCAGAAGGATGTGGAGAAAGGGGTTCACAAAACATTAATTCCTGGGGAAATGCTGAACATTGAAAAAACTCAAGGTTGAGCGAGGCAGATTTTTGTTCCACAAGTGAGTCAAGGTGCAGGTAAAGTGGAGTAAAGCCACAATCAGATCAGCCAGGATCTTTTTGAATTGTGGAGCAGGGCTGGTGGGCAATTGGCCAACTCCTGCTATTTCCTATGATCTTACGTTATTTTTTTGCTGAGACATTCACTCAGATTCCAACCTGGAGGTGAGTTTTATGGAAAGTGAGGGAAGCTGTTGTTAAGTCACGAAAACCTGAAGAATGGTTTTCCCAAACGTCCTTCAACATTTAAGTTTCGGAAAGCTTTAAGTTTGATTCTCACCTTCAGACAGCCTGACTGACTGGGTTGAAGTCCTTTACACAGAAAGTCAGTTTCACAGTCCTGAAGCAGACAGGTGTGTTCAGGTAGTGAGCGATATCAAGAGGGGGAAGAGGGACAGCAGTTGTGTCCAGATAATGGAGTGAGTCTGGATTGCTCTCGTTTCCTCCCACAGTCCAGAAATGTGCAGATTAAGTGGATTTTAAATTGCCCCTTTGTGTCCTAAGATGTGCAGTTTAGGTGGGGTTATGGAGATAGGCTGGGGGAGAGTGTCTCGGTAAAGTGTGCTTTAAGAGGTCGGTGCCGACTTGATGGGACAAATGGCCTCCTTCTGCTCTGTAGGGATTCTATGGGTTGTAGGGTGATGGATTCTGACATTGACTATGGAAAGCAATTGGTGGTCAGGGTGTTGGCTGTTGGGCAGGGAACAGGTAGATCACAGAAAAGGACCAGATGGGATTGTGGTGCTGAGATTGGATGGTGATTGGTGCGTCCCATGGTGATTGGATGGTGGCTGGTGGGTGCCCATGGTGATCAGATGGTGGCTGGTGAGTGCCCATGTTGACCGATGGTGGCTGGTGGGTCCCCTTGATGATCGGATGGTGGCTGGTGAGTGCCCATGGCGATCGGATGGTGGCTGATGGGTCCCCATGGTGATCGGATGGTGGCTGGTGAGTGCCCATGGCGATCGGATGGTGGCTGGTGGGTCCCCATGGCGATCGGATGGCGGCTGGTGAGTGCCCATGGTGATCGGATGGTGGCTGGTGAGTGCCCATGGTGATCGGATGGTGGCTGGTGGGTCCCCATGGTGATCGGATGGTGGCTGGTGAGTGCCCATGGTGATCGGATGGTGGCTGGTGGGTCCCCATGGTGATCGGATGGTGGCTGGTGAGTGCCCATGGTGATCGGATGGTGGCTGATGGGACCCCATGGTGATCGGATGGTGGCTGGTGGGTCCCCATGGTGATCGGATGGTGGCTGGTGGGTCCCCATGGTGATCGGATGGTGGCTGGTGGGTCCCCATGGTGATCGGATGGTGGCTGGTGGGTGCCCATGGTGATCGGATGGTGGCTGGTGGGTCCCCTTGGTGGTCAGTGGGGCGAGTGAAGATTGGATGGTGGCTGAGGGAAGTAATTAATGGATGTGGGGTATTTCTGATGGTGCTTGTGGGGTGGAGTGGGGGGGAGGGAGCAGACAAATCAAGGAGAAGTTTACAGGGTAGCTTATTGAGTTGGAAGAAACACTTCTGCTCTTCCTTATCCACCAGTAAAGCCATGGGACGGGATTCTCCGTTTCCCAACGCCGATTTCATAATCGGTGATCGGGCGGCGAATCCCTTTTTAACGACCGAATCAGGAGCGGCACCTGTTTTTGGATGCTCCGCCCCTTCCAAAATGGCCTCATCGGGGTGTGTGCTGCACACCGTTGGGACGGCCTCAGGACGTTACCTGAAGGCCCTCTCCCGATGGGGCGAGTTCCCGACGGCGCGGGACACGTGCGCTCTCAGTTTTCGTGAACCTGGTGTGGCGGCTGTGGACTGTGTCCAGCGTTGCCACAGTCAGGGAGGGAGCCATGCCACTAGCTGGGGGGGGGGGGGGGGGGGGGGGGGGGGGGCTTCGGCGAGGGCTGGGGGCACTGGTGGGGGGTGGTCCGGGGGTGGCAAGGAGGTGTCCGGGGGGGAACTATCTGGCAGGTCGGGTCCACGCGGGGCCGGCGCCATGTTGTACGGCGCGACTGCTGCAGGTCGTCGCCGTGCACATGCACGGCCACGGACCCAGCAATTCTCCGCCCGTTTATTTCGGAAAGGCCGTGTGTTATATATGGCGTGGCTGCAAGTCCCTCACCAGTCAGAGGATCGCTGCTGGGGCCTCACTAATTTTTTCACCGTAGAACTAGACACATTTTCCGGTCATTGCCTCAAAATTGGAGAATCCAGCCCATGATCTCTGCCCCCGGTCTCTTTGAATTGCCACATTTCCTGAGGCCTGGGAAAAATGATCACCTGGGCTTTCATAGAATTTACAGTGCAGAAGGAGGCCATTCGGCTCATCGAGTCTGCACCGGCTCCTGGAAAGAGCACCCTACCCAAGGTCAACACCTCCACCTTATCCCCATAACCCAGTAACCCCACCCAACACTAAGGGCAATTTTGGACCCTAAGTGCAATTTATCATGTCCAACCCACCTAACTTGCACATCTTTGGACTGTGGGATGAAACCGGAGCACCCGGAGGAAACTCACGCACACACGGGGAGGATGTGCAGACTCCGCACAGACAGTGACCCAAGCCGGAATCAAACCTGGGACCCTGGAGCTGTGAAGCGATTGTGCTATCCACAATGCTACCGTGCTGGTAGCATTAAGAATAGAATGAGTAATAACGCGCTCTCATTATAATACTTAAACAACTAACACACTTCCCATGAGAGGATGGTCATCCTCTCTTTGTTTGGCTTCCATTAATACCAAAATGCAGGTGCTGATCTATTTTAGATAGTCTGACACTATCCCAAGCCACCCATTTTGAGAGTTTGAATTCAATTCACTGGGGTTAAAAGTGATAAATGTCAGTTTCACAAATATCAGCTGTCACAGCCACCATCAGCTGTTGCAATGTCCGTGATGTGCTCACCAGATTGAGACACTGAGACTAATCATGCATTTGCACTCCCTGAGGTGACTGTGTTGGTGGAGGGGGCAGGAGGAATATGTGATAGTACGCATCCTCATCCTCAGAGTTGGACTGTTGGGTTATTGGAGCTGGCTTTCTCTCTGGAATGTGAAGACCTGCAGTGTCGAACATGAAGGCCCAGGAGATGGGGCTTCACAAGGGGAAAAAACACTGGGGTCAGGGGACTAGGTCGATAGGGATTCAATGAATGGCATGACATTATTCCGAGGTCTGAGATCTATGGCGTGTTTGTCCATAGATCTCTGAAGGCAGAAGGGCAGGTAAATATGGTGGTGAAAAAGACAAATGGGACACTTGCCTTTATGAATCGAGGCATAGATTATGAAAGCATGCTGGAGTTGTATAAAACTTTGAAAAGGCCCCACAGTTGGAGTACTGTCTGCAATTCTGGTCACCACGTTATACGAAGAATGTAATTGCACTGGAGGGGGTGCAGAGGAGATTCATCAGGATGTTACCTGGGATCGAACATTTAAGCTATGAAGAGAGTTTGGATAGGCTTGGGTTGTTTTCGTTGGAGCAGAGAAGACTGAGAGGCAACCTGATTGAGGTGCATAAGACTCTGAGGGGCATGGACCCTTAGTTGAAGGATCAGTCGCAGGGGGACACAAGTTAAAGGTGAGGGGTAGGAGGTTTAGGGATGTGATGAAACACTTTTTTACCCAGAGGGTGGTGACAGTCTGGAATGCATTGCAGTGGTAGAGACGGGTTACCTCACATCCTTTAAAAAAGTACCTGGATGAGCATTTGACACATCATAACATTCAAGTCTCTGGGCCAAGTGCTGGCAAATGAGGTTAGGTCGACAGGTCAGGGTCTTTTGATGTGCTGGTGCAGACTCGATGGGCTGAGAGGCCTCTTCTGCACTGTATTTGCTGTGATTCTGTGATTCTGAGATCTGGTTGATGTCCAGAATGAGCGGCCAGAGCTTTGCATATGGTTCTTGAGGAATCCCAAGCTCCGGTTTCCTCCCACAGTCCAAAGATGTGCAGGTTAGATCGATTGGCCAGGCTAAATTGCCCTTAATGTCCAAAAAAGGATAGGTGGGGTTACTAGGTTATGGGGATAGTTGGGCTTAAATGGGGTGCTCTTTCCAAGGGCTGGCGCAGACTCAATGGGCTGAATGGCCTCCTTCTGCTCTGTAAATTCTATGATTCTATGAATGCTCGGAGCTCTTAAGGGGTAACTGGAATCAATTTTTTCCTTCATGCGAGTACTTCTGTCAATTGCCCACTGGCAGTAGGAGTGAGGGCAAGAGGAAAAAGCAAAAAACAGCTGCGGGATAAGTGCAGTTATTGAGGAATCCTTACACACCCAACTGAGTTTTTTTGCCTCAGGACAACATTGCTGCAGTTTTGTGACAATCAATGCATCAGCTTTGCCAAAGATGCTTTGAATCAACTTAGAATCAATGAATTTACACTGCAGAAGGAGGCCATTTGACCCTTCGAGTATACACTGGCCCCCGAAAGAGCACCCTACCTAAGCCCACACCCCCACCCTATCCCTGTAACCCAACAACCCCACCTAATCTTTGGACACTACCGGGTAATTAAGCATGACCAATCCACCGAACCAACACATCTTTGGACTGTGGGAGGAAACCGGAGCACCCGGAAGAAACCCACGCAGACACAGGGAGAACTTGCAGACTCCAGGAGCCGGGAATCGAACCTGGGTCCCTGGCGCTGAGAAACAACAGTGCTAACCACTGTGCTGCCCCCAAGATGCTCCAACAAGCACTGAAATGAACTACAACAACCGACACAACATTGCCTTTTGTAGTCAATGTCATTGCTGACCTGGAATTCTCTACATCTGGTCCTTCTGTCAGTTAAACTGTCAGTTGTGGAGATTGGGAACTGACAGCAGAGCAGTAATTGCAGGAGCATCTGGTGTAGGAATGACAGAGCTGCTCCTCCAGTTACACACTCTGCCTCTCTCACTCTCAGATGCTGTCAGACCTGCTGAGATGGTCCAGTATTTTATGTCACAGGTTAGGACAAGAGGAGAAATCAAAGAGTGAAGGTGAATTTTTGATCAGATAAAATAAAATTGGTACTCTCTGGTTTGTTTAATAGTTGTGCTGCGATCATCTGTTGGGCATATACAAACTAACACAGCATTATATCATTGCTGCTCTTAAAATTTTGGAACCAAAACAGGAAGATATTCAATTTTCCTCAAACAACTGAGTTCTCCACATCATGGACGGGATGCTGTCAGCCCGGGGCCGGGCCGGAGAATCGCCACGACCGGCACAAATCATGCCACACTGACCCGAAGCCGGATCTCAGCGGCTCCGGTCGGGGGCCGCTCTATTGGGTCCCCACCCCGGCAAAACTCCGCCTGGGATGGGCCGAGTGGCCGTACCAAAAAACCCGAGTCCCGCCGCCGCTGTTCTAATCTGGTCCCGCTCGGCTTGGAAGGGTCCAGGGTGGTTGGGGGAGGGGGCGGTCTGAATCTGGGATGGAGGGGGGAGGCTCCGCTGTGGCCTGGCCCGCGATCAGGGCCCACTGATCGGTGGGCCGGCATATCAGGCTGGGGGCCTCCTCTCTTCCGCGCCGGGCCCTGTCGCCCTACGCCATGTTGCATCAGTCCTGGCGGGGAGAACAAAGAACAAAGAAAATTACAGCACAGGAACAGGCCCTTCGGCCCTCCCAGCCTGCGCCGATCCAGATCCTTTATCTAAACCTGTCTCCTATTTTCCAAGGTCTACTTCCCTCTGTTCCCACCCGTTCATATACCTGTCTAGATGCCTCTTAAATGATGCTATCATACCCGCCTCTACCACCTCCGCTGGTAAAGCGTTCCAGGCACCCACCACCCTCTGCGTAAAAAAACTTTCCACGCACATCTCCCTTAAACTTTCCCCCTCTCACGTGGGAGCCACTGTGCATGCGTGGACCCCGCGGCGCCCAGTTGACGCCGGGATCGGCAGCTGGAGTGGCGTGGGTCGCTCCAGCGCCATGCTGGCCCCCTGTAGGGGCCAGAATTGCTGATCCTGAGGCCATGTTGATGCCGTCGGGAAACACGACAGCATTTACAACAGCGTCAACACTTCGCCTCAGGATCAGAGAATCCCGCCACATGAGATTCACTATCCACATCATGAGCTTCCGTATGCATGCTCTTGACCATTTCTTCAGCAGAATTCAGTCATTCCGCCTCAAAGCTCTCCTGGCATCCAGTTCCATTTCAGTATTTACCTCATCCAGAGCTTTCGCAGCATTTCTTTGTTACTTCCTTTTGGCATCAAGAATCACAAGCTTCAACAACTCTGGGATACGACTGTCTTTCCAGATCCTTCTTCTCTTTCACTTTACCCTGATCCCATCCCTTCTTTCAATCTCATCCTTGCTGTGTTTTCATGTCCCCTTTCTGACCCCTGAATTGATCACATCTCAGCAAAGTCCTCAGCTTCATCACCTTACCTTGATCAATGGAATCAGATGGTGTAGCACAGGAGCTAATTCTGCCCGCCAAGTCTATGTTGCCTCTGTCCAAAAGCAATTTAGCTAGCCCCACTCCTCCACCCTGTGGTGATGTGCCTGTGAGCAATATCATAGATGGCTGGTGGTGCAACCTCCACCCAACACGTGGCGGTACAGACACACCATGCGGTCTCAAATAGTCATGTGATAAGGCACTCCAATATAAGTGGGGGCACATCTGGTCATTGGCAGATGGTTATAAGACGTACACGTGGACAGTCATGCCTAGGGTAGTTCCAGAGGAGTACAAAGAAACTCCATGATAACTTGCTCTGTAACAGATCGCTATCTTACCACGTGTGATTCAATAAAGATCATGGTTTGGACAGGTCTCAAATCATTTGGTAGATTCCTTGCGAGATATTGAACACCGAACACAACACACCCTTTCCACATCTCCCTGAAAGTTACTCCTCTTCAGTTGTTTATCCAATTCTCTTTTGAAAGGCACAATTGAATCTGCCTCAACCATATTCTCTGGCCGTGCATTCAAGGTCCTACCCACTTGCTACCTTTGTTTTTTTTTTACGGTAACCTTAAATCGGTGTTACCTGGTTCTAAGCCCTCCCAAAAATGGGAAGAGGCTCTTTCCATCTACTCTGTCCAGACCCTCATGATTTTGAACATCTCTATCAAATGTCCTCTCAATCTTCCTTTCTTTCAGGAGAACAAATCCTAGCTTATAGAATATAGAACAGTATAGCACAGTACAGGCCCTTCAGCCCACGATGTTGTGCTGACCATTTATCCTAATCTAAGATCAACCTAACCTACACTCCTTCAATTTACTGCTGTCCATGTGCCTGTGTAAGAGTCGCTTCAATGTCCCCAATGACTCTGACTCCACCACCTCTGCTGGCAGTGCGTTCCACACACCCACCACTCTGTGTAAAGAACATGCCTCTGACATCTCCCCTATACAGCACGGGCACTGTGGCTTCACAGCGCCAGGGTCCGAGGTTCAATTCCCTGCTGGGTCACTGTCTGTGCGGAGTCTGCACGCTCTCCCCGTGTCTGCGTATGTTTCCTCCGGATGCTCCGGTTTCCTCCCACAGTCCAAAGACGTGCAAGTTAGGTGGATTGGCCATGATAAATTGCCCTAAGTGACGAAAAAGGTTTGGAGTGGGTTATTGGGTTACGGGGATAGGGTGGAAGTGAGGGCTTAAGTGGGTCGGTGCAGACTCAATGGGCCGAATGGCCTTCTTCTGCACTGTATGTTCTATGCCTATACCTTCCTCCAATCACCTTAAAATTATGTCCCCTTGTGACGGCCATTTCCACCCTGGGGAAAAATCTCTGGCTATCAACTCTATCCATGCCTCTCATCACCTTGTACACCTCTTATCAAGTCACCTCTCTGCCTTCTTTGCTCCAGTGAGAAAAGCCCTAGCTCCCTCAACCTTTCTTCACAAGACATGCCCACCAATCCAGGCAGCATCCTGGTAAATCACCTCTGTACCCTCCCCAATGCATCCACATCCTTCCTATAATGAGGCGACCAGAACTGGACACAATATTCCAAATGTGGTCTAACTAGGGTTTTATAAAGCTGCAGCAAAACCTCGCGGCTTTTAAACTCAATCCCCCTGTTAATGAAAGCCATTATCAAATTACCAAATCAAAACTTCTCCAATCTATCCATATAACTCATCCCAGGAATGGTATTTGAGAATTTTTCCTGCACTCGCTCTCTGAAGCCAGCTTTCCTGAATGAAATGGCCAGAATTGAACACAACACTGCATTTGAGGCCGAACATGTCCCCGACATAGTTTATTTTCTGTTCTACGCCTCAATTTATAAAGTCCAGGATCCATTTCAGATCCAGAAAACATTTTTTTGATCTGCCCTTCCATGTTTAATGATTTATGCACATACACCCCCAAGGCTCTCTATTCCAACACACACTACATAAGTGTACCTTGAAGTTTACATTGCTTTTCCAAATTGCATCACTTTCCATTTTGCGCAGTAAATTAAATCTGCCATGTGTTTGTCCATTCCGCCAGCCTGTCTATATCTCTATCCTCCTCAAAGTCCACAATACTTCCAAGAGCTGAGTCATCTGCAAATTTTAAAATGGTGCCCTATTATCAGAGTTATCCACATCAGAGCAATGGCAGTCATTTTAAAATCGCTGGGCCAGGAGGCCTGTCAATGCCAGCGTGCACCACTCCGGCGTTTACGCCGACGTTAACACTTGGCCGGGATTTCGGAGAATCCCGGCCAGCATGTTCCCATAAGGATAAAGGGTGGGATCAACAAGTCCAGAGAACCCTGGATGTCAAGGGTCATACAGGGTTGGATAAGGGAAAAAAGGGAGATTTATGGCAAACACAGGGGGCTCACCGAGCGTCCCTGGTTAGGTTCTGCTTGGGGTCATTGTCTGTGTGGAGTCTGCACATTCTCCCAGTGTCTGCATGGTTTCCTTCGGATGCTCTGGTTTCAGCTGCTGAAAATTTGAATGTTTTTAAAAAAATCTTTGGGTCTTTTTTTAAAGAAAATTTTTTTTTTTTTTTTAAATGCCAGAAAGGAAGCAAAGTAGAGGCAGAACGGACACCAGAAGCAGAATGGGGTCAGGGGCGAACCCACTCAGATGAGCTGACCGGCGCACGAGGTGTTGGAGCAGAAGTCTCACAGCAACAAAAAGAACAGGAGAAAGAGGAGCAAATTCCTCTTGTGCCACGTGGGAACTGGAAGGCGCCCTTCGCCAAGGCGCTGAGGGAACACCAGCAGGAAATCAAGGCAGAGGCTAGAGCAGACATAGAGGCCGCAGTGAAGGCAGCAGTGGCCAAGGCCCTGGCGGAGATACAGCTCACCCTGGGCAGAGCAGAGAAGAAACTGGAAGCCCAAGAGGTGACCCCCCCCCCCCACAAACATGTGTCTACTTATTTGTTAAACATAATATTGCTAACTGTACAGAGTTGCTATTTTTGAGGCGGTGTACAATATCCTACCAGTATTTTTTATATTTAATTCTGTGTACATAACTGTAAATATACTATGTTCAAAAACCCAATAAAAAACATTTTAAAAACAACCTTTGCGGAGTTGGGGAGATTCTATGGAGAGGTACAGACGGTGGCTGGAACCGAATCCGAGATTTCCAACGACATTCAGAGGTTTCTAATTCTCAGTAGAGGCTAGTGGAGGCTGGTGGAGGCTAGTTCAGCCCCAAGCCCTGCACTCCTCATCTGCCTAGTTCCATGCTGGGGATACGCGTTTTCTGGTCCTCTACAATTTTCATAGAGTCGGGCCAGCTTTTCAAAGAGTCATCATTCACAGCATCTCAGAAGTGTCATGAACTATAGTCAGCATGAGGGAAACATTTTGAATGTAAGTTTGTCCCACTCATGCTAAATTATGTCCTTCCACCAATGTCTTTCATGCGTCTGTACAGACCTGTTGGGCCAAAGGGCCTCTTCTGCACTGTATCATTCTGTGACTCTGCGATTCACCCACCCCGTATGGATACTCATGCCCCCGTGCCAATTCGTACCCACCAGCCACCCTCTATGGATACTCATGCCCCCATGCCAATTCATACCCACCAGCCGCCCCCTATGGATACTCATGCCCCCATGCTAATTCATATCCACCAGCCACCCTCTGTGGATACTCATGCCCCCATGCTAATTCATACCCACCAGCCACCCTCTGTGGATACTCATGCCCCCATGCTAATTCGTACCCACCAGCCACCCTCTATGGATACTCATGCCCCCATGCCAATTTGTACCCACCAGCCGCCCTCTATGGATACTCATGCCCCCATGCTAATTCGTACCCACCAGCCACCCTCTATGGATACTCATGCCCCCATGCTAATTCGCACCCACCAGCCACCCTCTATGGATACTCATGCTCCACTTGTCAAGTTATGCTCCTCCACTCACATCCAATTTAATCTCATTTCTCCATACAAAGTTAAGAACCTCCACCCACTCTCTATCGTCCCCAAGACAATTTGTGCCCTCCCATGCACACCCAACGGCCCTTCATGTACCCATAGAAGGGTATATCTCTCTGCCCATCCCTATGGTCTCTCATGCCCCCATGCCAAGATATGTCCTTCCTCACCCCCCGTGGCTCCTCATGCCAAGCTATGAAAATTGCATGCCTGTTCATCCATTCCACTGCAATGAACAAATGAACACTATGATGACAATAAGGTGATAAAACAAAATCCTTAAAGTACACAGCTTAATTACTTGCTTAAAACAAAACTCCTTCTCACTTCAGACCAATAAAAGCATCAATCATCTGCAATCTTTAAAACTCAACAGCAGAAACCGCAAGTTTTAAAACCACGTTATCTTGTGTAAATAGTAATTGTGCAATTGACAGAAGAAATTAGGGGCAGCACGGTAGCATTGTGGATCGCATAATTGCTTCACAGCTCCAGGGTCCCAGGTTCGATTCCAGCTTGGGGCACTGGCTGTGCGGAGTCTGCACATCCTCCCCGTGACTGCGTGGGTTTCCTCTGGGTGCTCCAGTTTCCTCCCACAGTCCAAAGATGTGCAGGTTAGGTGGATTGGTCATGATAAATTGCCCTTAGTGTCCACAATTGCCCTTAGTGTTGGTTGGGGTTACTGGGTTATGGGGAAAGGGTGGAGGTGTTGACCTTGGGTAGGGTGCTCTTTCCAAGGGCCAGTGCAGACTTGATGGGCCGAATTGCCTCCGTCGGCACTGTAAATTCTATGATTCTATGAAATTAGAAAGCCAGAGCTGTCAATCAATCAATGTTTTTGCTGGGGCTCAGCTGTTCCAACAGTCTAATGAATTTCTGGGCTCTCAGCCAAGCCTCATTATACATTCATGCTGAAAATGAATGAAATCTTTTCTGGCACTTTTTCTTAAGGTGGGGAAATTTCAGGACTCCTGCTACCTGCCCACAAAATTAAAATCCTGCCCTTTATCACTTGTCATCCGGCGACCTCTGACACTGTTTGCCCTACCTTCCTCCATGTTGTGCAAATATACCTCTTTAAAGACAGCCTATTGTTCCGTTACAGTTTTGCCAACCAATTGTTTGTTCCAATTCACCTGGATGGGCCTGTTCTCAAACTGAAACTGGCCTCCCACCTGGTCAGTATTTTTACTCTAAATTGCTCCTTGTCTTTTTCCATACCCTTACAACACCATGATCATTTCTCCTCAATGTTCCACTACTGACATTAGGTCCACTTGACCCATCTCACTCCCCAGAACAGATCCAATAATGTCTCCTCCCTTGTTGAACTATAAATGTACTAGTCAAAGAAATATTCCAGGACACACTTCTGAAAATATTTCCCCTTCTGTTCTTCTCACTATTATTAATCATCTTAATATAGGCTGCAATAACTACTCTATAGTTCTTATACCTTCTATAACATCTCTGTAAATTATCTCCCCCCCATATCTTTCCCACTGCAACAATTTTGATGCTTCAAAGTTTAGCAGGTGGTGCCAATTTCAAAGCGACATCGGAAATGAGGATTCTGTATTATTTTTTTCTTTAGCAGCATTTTTCAGGATCAGCAGCAAGCGACTGACAAATAAGGGATATAGCAACTTTCTCAAGCCAATTTTCATGCCATCAAATTCAACACAATAATATTTCTGCTGTCTATATAAGGGCTTCTTTTTAGTTAGGGTATCTAGATCGGCACTTTTACCTCTTGCCATCCAGGGACCTGGAGGGCCCAAGGGCCTGCTCCAGTGCTGTACTTTTCTTTTTCCTTTGTTCTTAATGCTGTTGCACATAGAATTTTACCATTTTGATACTACGCCTAATTTTGGAACAAGCTGGATTTGGATTTGGATGTGTCTATTGTCATGTGTACCGAGGTACAGTGAAAAGTATTTTTCTGCGAGCAGCTCAAACAGATCATTTAGTACATGGAAAGAAAATAAAATAAAAAGAAAATACATAAAAGGGCAACACAACGTCCACAATGTAAATACATAGACACCGGCATCGGGTGAAGCCTACAGGAGTGTAGTAGTAATCAGGTCAGTTCATAAGAGGGTCATTTTGGATCCTGGTAACAGCGGAGAATAAGCTGTTTTTGAATTTGTGCGTGTTCTCAGAATTTAGCATCTCCTGCCCAATGGAAGAAGGTGGAAGAATGAGTAAGCCGGGTGGGAGGGGTATTTGATTCTGCTGCCGGGTATCCCCAGGCAGCAGGAGGTGCAGATGGAGTTAATGGATGGGAGGCAGGTTTGTGTGACGGACTGGGCTGCGTTCACAACTCCCTGAAGGTTCTTGCGGTTTTGGGCCAAACAGTTGCCTCACCAGGCTATGATGCAGCCAGATAGGACACTTTCTGTGGTGCATCTGTAAAAGTTGGTAAGAGTCAATGTGGACATGTGAATTTCCTTAGTTTCCTGAGGAAGTATAGGTATTTTTGTGCTTTCTTGGTGGTAGCGCCAACATGGGTGGACCAGGATAGATTTTTGGTGATGTGTACCCTAGGAATTTGAAACTGCTAACCATCTCCACCTCGGACCCGTTGATGCTGACAGGGGTGTGCACAGTAATTTGCTTCCTGAAGTCAATGACCAGCTCTTTAGTTTTGCTGGCATTGAGGGATAGATTGTTGTCGTTACACCACTCCGCTCGTTTCTCTATCTCCCTCCTGTATTCTGACTCGCCGTTATTCGAGATTCCACCTGCTATGGTCATTTCGTCAGCAAACATGTCGATGGAGTTGGAACCAAATTTTGTCACTCAGTCATGTCTGTATAGGGAGTATAGTAGGGGGCTAAGTACGCAGCCTTGTGGGGTCCCGGTATTGAGGACTATTGTGGAGAAGGTGCTGTTGTTTATTCTTACTGATTGTGGTATGTGGGTCAGAAAGTTGAGGATCCAGTTACAGAGGTTTTAATGTAATAATCTACTGAAGGTACTTCACAAAACAGAGAGCAAAAGTAAGTATTAATGGAAGAAAATGTTTGACAAGAATGATTTTGAGGAAATCCTTAAACGCAAAAGGGAAACAACAAGGCAAAGGGATTTAGGACAGATGTTCCAGTAGATAGGACCGAAACAAATACAACTGACTCCATGCATGTAGATGTGTCTCTAAATGAAGACAAGGATGATGTCAAGAATTGAATCTTAGGATTTCTATAGGTGGACTATCAAGGGTTGAAAGAGACTAAACTGAAACCACTGACAAAGATAAGCCCATATCATTCAATTTTACAACATAAATGCCATTGTGTTATTACTTAGCATCTTTTCTTCTTCAAAAAGGTTGAAAGTAAGGTCATCCTCATTTTACAGATGGGTTTCACCAGTCCTTCTTCATCACTGATTAATGAATGGTAATCAGAGGTTGACAAGCTCCACTCCATGTTTGTATTCGCATGGGTGCCACCCAAGCACATTCTACATAGAATGATATTGTTGACTGCCAACCATTCATATTGCTCCACAAATGTGAGCCACACCCAGACGCATTGACTTTGTAGGTTGTTCCCGGAGCTCCCAAATCTTTAATGTCAACAGTTATAAAAGAAGTTAATGACCTGAAACCCGGAAACCTTGGCTGCACTTAAAAATACATTTTGGCGGTTGAACAAAAACTTTACGGCACATGCAAGCAAAGGCTCTTCTGATTAGTTTTGATTTTTGAGTGTATATATTGAAACCTGTTTAACTTGTCAGAGGTCAACTTAACCTTTAAATTACACTCAGCGCTTGTTTATGTTCAATTGAACCAAACAGCTGCTGATGCAAAAAATGGACTGAAGTTCATTAATGTTGTCTAAGTGATGCAGAGTGAGACCAATAGCGTGGGTTCAATTCCCGTACCGGCTGAGGTTACTCATGAGTCCCACCTTCTCAACCTTTGCCCCTTGCCTGAGGTCTGGCGGTCCTCAGGTTAAATCACCACTCATCAGCTCTCCCCTCAAAGGGGACAGCAGCCTGTGGTCATCTGGGACTATGGCAGCTTATGTGTACCAGCACACACAGGAAACAATCTTAGCCATCCTAGAGGGCCATGCTCACCAATTTTTAGAGGACAAATATTATGAAGACCCATGTGGTTGGTTCCCTAATTCATTTGTACCTGACCTGATTTCCAGTGATGTTGGATGACACAATAGTGCAAAAGCTCTTGCACCTCTTGACATCTTTTTATTAATGTCATGATTCAAGCAAGTTCCCAGCAACCAACATTAATACCGATTATAATTGAGTGTCAGGGTTTCTAGACATACAGCTAACAGGTAAATCCATTTAGAGGGCCAGAAATAATTGTAGTTTTGCCATTTTGAGGTCATTTCTGGCTTCATTTTTTTAGAACTGCATTTTTGTACTTTTCTCCTGATACTTGGTTTCCTAAGAAACTTTGCACGAATTGTTTTGTTTTTCCTTTTTGTTTCTCCAGCATGCCCATTATTTCATGAACATGTTTTTTCATGAGAATCCTGCTTTTGAGGTGCTGGGAATTGAAGTGCAACCAAAGGAATGTCACGCCAGCAGGAATGCAAGGCAAATCCATGGTGCTTGGCTGCCAGTACCACACATCTGCAGTCAAAGTCACCCTCACTTTGACAGGCCATTAGTAACTGACGATTTGAACTGTCCAGATAGGTTATAACCAGAGACTTGCTGATGCTATATTGAAGCCCTAATTATCTATAATGTTGGATATTTCTTCAGAAGCAGTTTGTCATGCTTTACATGGTACGGCATGAAAGAAGCCACACTGAGGTAATCATCAATGTGTAAAACCTGACTGTTCAAATCTGGCACGGTGCCATTAACCACAAGCATTGTTGAAAATACCCAGAAATATTTGTGATCAAGTGATTTCCATTTGAAGGACATCTGCTGCTAACATACACCATAGAGCTTGCACAGCCAATGGAAAAACCAGTCCGCTAATTCCTTTTTCCTTTTCTTATGGAGCCATAGAGGCAAAATGGCAAAGAAAGTGGACATTCGGCCCATCGGTTACATACTGGCACTCAGTAGAGCAATCCGATCAAACCCTTTATGCCAGTTATCTCCATAACCTGCTAGTTTTTCCATCAAGTTTCCATCCAATTTCCTATTGAAATCATTAATTTTCTCTGCTTCCAACATCGCTGAAGGCAGCAAGTTCTAGGTTATTACCAGTCGCTTGATAATAAAGCCCTTCCTCACAACCCAAAGCATTTCTTGCCCATAATCATGAAATCCGTGCCCTTTATTCCAGCTTTTCTTTTGTCGGCCCTACCTACATCTGTCATAATCTTGTACACCTCTAACAAATCTCCTCTGAATCTCCTTTACCCCAAGCAGAACAACCCTAGCTGCTTAAAGGTAACCTTATGGCTGACTAATGAAGTTAAAGATGGTGTCAAATTGAAAAAGATGCAGAATGCTGCAAAGATTAATGGTAGGCCCAGAAGATTGGGAACATTTAAGAAAGCAGCAAAGGGAGACTGAAAAAGGAGGGAGAAACTAGAGTATGAGATCTTGACAAATAGGAAGGAATGTAAATACAGGCAGTACAATCTTTTACAAGTATATAAAAAGGAAAAGTGAGCATTGGACCTTCAGAGGGTGAGACTAGGGAATTAATAATGGGAAACAATGAAATGGCAGAGACTTTCAGCAAGTATTCTGTATCTGTCTGCACAGTAGAAGACAGAAAGCATCTCAAGATTAGTAGAAAAAGCAGAAGGCAAAAAGAGGGGAGGAACTTAAAACAACCACAATGGCTGGGAAAAAAGTGCTGGAAAACCAAAGGGATTAAAGTTTGACAAGTCCCCTTGACCTCTTGGCCTGCATCCTAGTTCTTAAAGGGTGTGGCTGCAAAGATTATGGATGCATTGGTTGTAATTTTCCAAAATTCCCTAGGTTCTGGAAAGGTTCCAATAGATTGGCAAACCACAAATATAACACCTCCATTCAAAGAACAAAGAACAAATAAAATTACAGCACAGGAACAGGCCCTTCGGCCCTCCCAGCCTGCGCCGATCCAGATCCTTTAAACCTGTCGCCTATTTTCCAAGGATCTACTTCCCTCTGTTCCCCGCCCGTTCATATATCTGTCTAAATGCATCTTAAATTATGCTATTGTGCCCGCCTCTACCACCTCCGCTGGCAAAGCGTTCCAGGCACCCACCACCCTCTGCGTAAAAAACTTTCCATGCACATCTCCCTTAAACTTTCCCCCTCTCACCTTGAAATCGTGACCCCTTGTAACTGACACCCCCACTCTTGGAAAAAGCTTTGTTGCTATCCACCCTGTCCATACCTCTCATAATTTTGTAGACCTCAATCAGGTCCCCCCTCAACCTCTGTCTTTCCAATGAAAACAATCCTAATCTACTCAATCTTTCTTCATAGCTAGCACCCTCCATACCAGGCAACATCCTGGTGAACCTCCTCTGCACTCTCTCTAAAGCATCCATATCCTTCTGGTAACGTGGCGACCAGAACGAACGCAGTATTCCAAATGTGGCCTAACCAAAGTCCTATACAACTGTAACATGACCTACCGACTCTTGTACTCAATATCCCGTCCGATGAAGGCAAGCATGCTGTATGCCTTCTTGACCACTCTATCGACCTGCGTTGCCACCTTCAGGGTACAATGGACCTGAACTCCCAGATCTCTCTGTACATCAATTTTCCCCAGGACTCTTCCATTGACCATATAGTCTGCTCTTGAATTAGATCTTCCAAAATGCATCACCTCTCATTTGCCTGGATTGAACTGCCATTTCTGCCATTTCTCTGCCCAACTCTCCAATCTATCTATATTTTGCTGTATTCTCTGACAGTCCTCCTCGCTGTCTGCAACTCCACCAATCTTAGTATCATCTGCAAACTTGCTAATCAGACCACCTATACCTTCCTCCAGGTCATTTATGTATATCAGAAACAACAGTGGTCCGAGCACGGATCCCTGTGGAACACCACTAGTCACCTTTCTCCATTTTGAGACACTCCCCTCCATCACTACTCTCTGTCTCCTGTTGCCCAGCCAGTTCTTTATCCATCTAGCTAGTACACCCTGAACCCCATGTCACTTCACTTTTTCTATCAACCTGCCATGGGAAACTTTATCAAACGCCTTACTAAAGTCCATGTATATGACATCTACAGCCCTTCCCTCATCAATTAACTTTGTCACTTCCTCAAAGAACTCTATTAGGTTTGTAAGACATGACCTTCCCTGCACAAAACCATGCTGCCAATCACTGATAAGTCTATTTTCTTCCAAATGTGATTAGATCCTATCACTCAGTATCTTCTCCAACTGTTTGCCTACCACTGACGTCAAGCTCACTGGTCTATAATTCCCTGGATTATCCCTATTACCCTTCTTTTTTTTTAAATTTAGATTTCCCAATTATTTTTTCCAATTAAGGGGCAATTTAGTGTGGCCAATCCACCTACTCTGCACATTTTGGGTTGTGGGGGCGAAACCCACGCAGACACAGGGAGAATGTGCAAACTCCACATGGACAGTGACCCAGAGCCGGGATCGAACCTGGGACCTCAGCGCCGTGAGGCAGATGTGCTAACCACTAGGCCACCGTGCTGCCCCCTATTACCCTTCTTAAACAATGGGACAACATTAGCAAATCTCCAGTCCTCCGGGACCTCACACATGCTAGCACGGCAGCACGGTAGCATGGTGGTTAGCATAAATGCTTCACAGCTCCAGGGTCCCAGGTTCGGTTCCCGGCTGGGTCACTGTCTGTGCGGAGTCTGCACGGCCTCCCCATGTGTGCGTGGGTTTCCTCCGGGCGCTCCGGTTTCCTCCCACAGTCCAAAGATGTGCGGGTTAGGTGGATTGGCCATGCTAAATTGCCCGTAGTGTCCTTAAAAGTAAGGTTAAGGTTGTTGGGTTACGGGTATAGGGTGGATACGTGGGTTTGAGTAGGGTGATCATTGCTCGGCACAACATCGAAGGCCGAAGGGCCTATTCTGTGCTGTACTGTTCTATGTTCTATGCTCAAGGATGCTGCAAAGATATCTGTTAAGGCCCCAGCTATTTCGACCCTCGCTTCCCTCAGTAACCTGGGATAGATCCCATCTGGGCCTGGAGACTTGTCCACCTTAATGCCTTTTGAATACCCAAAGCTTCCCCCTTCCTTATGCCGACTTGACCTAGAGTATTTAAACATCCATCCCTAACCTCAACATCCGTCATGTCCCTCTCCTTGGTGAATACCGATGCAAAGTACTCATTAAGAATCTCACCCACTTCCTCTGACTCCATGCATGAGTTCCCTCTTTTGTCTTTGACTGGGCCAATCCTTTCTCTAGTTACCCTCTTGCTCCTTATATACAAATAAAAGGCTTTCGGATTTTCCTTAACACTGTTTAGCCAGATATTTCATGACCCCTTTTAGCTCACTTTATTGCGCGTTTGAGATTTGTCCTACTTTCCCGATATTCCTCCAAAGCTTCATCAGTTTTAAGTCATCCAGATCTTATGTATGCTTCCTTTTTCATCTTAGCTAGTCTCACAATTCCACCCGTCATCCATGGTTCCCTAATCTTGCCATTTCTATCCCTCATTTTCACAGGGACATGCCTGTCCTGCACTCTAATCAACCTTTCCTTAAAAGACTCCCACATTTCAAATGTGGATTTACCCTTAAACAGCTGCTCCCAATCCACATTCCCTAGCTCCTGCCGAATTTTGTTATAGTTGGCCTTTCCCCAATTTAGCACTCTTCCTTTAGGACCAATCTAGTCTTTGTCCATGAGTATTCTAAAACTTACGGAATTGTGATCGCTATTCCCAAAGTAATCACCGACTGAAACTACAACCACCTGGCCGGGATCATTCCCCAATACCAGGTCCAGTATGGCCCCTTCCCGAGTTGGATGCTCCTGGATGCTCTTTACAAATTCTGCTCCATCTACACCTCCAACACTACATGAGTCCCATTCAATGTTGGAGAAGTTAAAATCTCCCATCACGACCACCTATATTTTTATCATTTTGCTCCTACATTTTTCTGTAATCTGTCTACATATTTGTACCTCTACTTCACGCTCGCTTTTGGGAGGCCTGGATTAAAGTCCCAACAATGTTACTGCACCCTTCCTATTTCTTAGCTCTACCCATATTGCCTCAGTGCTCGAATCCTCCATAGTGCCCTCCTTAATCACATCTCTGACCAGTAATGCAACTCCTCCACCCCTTTTACCTCCCTCTCTATCCCTCCTGAAGCATCTATTCAGTTGCCAGTCCTGCCCTTCCCTCAACCAAGTCTCAGTAATACCAACAGCATCATATTCCCAGGTACTAATGCAAGCCCTAAATTCATCTGCCTTACATGCTGCACTTCTCGCAGTAAAACAAATGCACCTCAGACCACCTGTCCCTTTGCGTTCTTCATCTCTTCCCTGTCTACTCTTAGTCACAATGAGTTTATTAACTAGTACCTTACTGGCTTTAGTTGCTGCCTCTTTACTGACCTCTAACTTCCTAATCTAGTTCCCATCCCCCTGCCACATTAGTTTAAAACCTCCCCAACAGTGTTAGCAAAAGCACCCCATGGGACATTGGCTCCAGTCCTGCCCAGGTGTAGACCATCCGATTTGTAATTGTCCCATTGCCCCCAGAACCAGTTCCAATGTCCCAAAAATCTGAACCCCCTCCCTCCTGCACCATCTCTCAAGCCACGTATTCATTCTGACTATTCTTGAATTTCTACTCTGACTGTCCCGTGGCACTGGTAGCAATCCTGAGATTACTACCTTTGAGGTCCTACTTTTTCACTTATCTCCTAACTCCCTAAATTCTGATTGTAGGACCTCATCCCGTTTTGTACCAAATCGTTGTTGCCTATATGCACCACGACAACTGGCTGTTCACCTTCCCCCTTCAGTATGTCCTGCAGCCGATCTGAGACATCCCTGACCCGTGCACCCGGGAGGTAACATACCATTCAGGTGTCTCGTTTTCGACCATAGAAACGCCTGTCTACTCCCATTACAATTGAATCCCCTATGACTATAGCCCTGCCAGTCTTTTTCCTGCCCTTCTGTGCAGCAAAGCCAGCCACGGTGCCATGAGCCTGGCTACTACTGCCTTCCGCTGGTGAGTCATCTCCCCCATCAGTATCCAAAACGGTATACCTGTTTTGGGGGAGATGACTGCAGGGGACACCTGCACTGCCTTCCTGCTCTTTCTCTGCCTCTTGGTCACCCATTCCCTGTCTACCTCACCAATCCTAATCTGCGGTGTGACCAACTCACTGAACGTACTAGCCACGACCTCCTCAGCATCGCGGATGCTCCAAAGTGAGTCCATCCGCAGCTCGGGAGCCGTCATGCGGTCTAACAGGAGCTGCAGCTGGACACACTACCCGCACCTGAACTCCCACTTTGAGAACAAGGAGCATAACACAGGTCGGGGATCTCCAGCCATTTTTACACTTTACCTTAACTGATTACAAATATATCAAATAATGAATAAGTGAAAGGAATAAAGATTTTACTTACCAATCACAATACTTACCAACACACAAAGAGTTAAATTTCTCCCAGCTACTGCTAATTGGAGCACTTCCCTTACCAGCCAATCAGGTCACTGCTTTGCTGTGATATCACTCTTCAAATTTATCCCCAAAGACCCTGTGGCCGCTGTTTAAGCAGCAAAGGAGCTCTGTCCACTCCAACAGCTGACTTCCCACCGAAAAGACTCGAATCCGTGAAGCAGCTAGTTTAAATACTCACCGCTCCGCCCACTCCAACAGCTGATTTCCCACCGAAAAGACTCGAATCCGTGAAGCAGCTAGTTTAAATACTCACCGCTCCGCCCACTCCAACAGCTGAATTCCCACCGAAAAGACTCGAATCCGCGAAGCAGCTAGTTTAAATACTCACCGCTCAACTCTGTAGCTCCGCCCACTCCCAGTTCAGGAAAAGGAGATGGAAAGCAGGGAACAAGGGAGACAAAAAGAAGGAATCTACAGCCAGTTAACTGAACAATTGTCATTGGGAAAATGCTAGAATTCATCATGAAGGGGGTAGCAGCAGGACTTGTCGAAAATTATAATACAATCAGGCAGGATCAACATGGTTTTGTGAAAGGGAAATTCTGCTTGACAAATTTATTAGCGTTCTTTTTTTTTATCCATTACTTTATCAGAGTTACAAAGCCAGAGCTCAGAGGGTGGACAGGGGCAAACCCCTAACCCAGCTCCTTGCCTGCTCCAAAAACCAATTCAAATTGAATCCAATTCATGGTCTCCACAAGAAGACATACCAGATCCAAGCATTACACCTGATCCCACGCTCACCTTAACCAAAATGCCCAGAAGCGATTTATTAGCGTTCTTTGAGGATGAAACAAGCATGGTGGATAAAGGAGTACCGGTAAATGTAATGTATTTGTATTTACAAAAGGCATTTGATGAGGTGCCACATAACTTCACAAGATAACAGCTTTTGGTTCTGGAGGTGATGTGCTAGCATGGATAGAGGAATGGTAATTAGGTTGGTGCTAATGCTAATTAGTAGGAAAGAAAGTTGGGATAAATGAAACCTTTTCAGGTTGCAAACTCAAACAAGTGAAGTGCAACGGGGATCAGTGCTGGGGCCTCAATTATTTACAATTTATATTAATGACTTGGATAATATGAATTGTGGACAAAGTTGTTGATTACACAAAGAAAGATAGGAAAGCAAGTTGTGAGGAGGTTAAAGGTGTTTGCAAAGAGATGTAAATAGGGGAAGTGAGTGGGCAAAAAATTGGCAGATGTTGAAAAATGTGAAGTTGTCCATTTTGGCAGGAAAATTTGAAAAGCAGCTTATCATTTAAATGGAAAGAGCCTGCAGTATGCTATGGTACGGAGAGATCTGGGTATCCTAGTAAAGATGTCACAAAAGGTTAGGATGTAGGTACAGCAAGAAATTTGGAAGGCAAATTGCCTTTATAGCAGGGGTGACGCAATATAAAAGTAGGGAAGTTTGCCACAACTGCTCCCATGTGCTTCTTGTATAATACCCTAATCTCTGGAACCATTCTGGTAAATTTTGTACCTTCTCAATGATCCTTCTTTGGATTCTGTTCCTTAATCCCCACATACTGCAGCCTTTTCCAAGAATCTAATAGATTGAAGTGCATTTTAACCTAAAAGACAAACAGAATTTCCTTCCTTTATTGTGATTCTTCCCACCCATTTAAAGGTTACATGTAATTTATCCGAACACTAGTTGGTTCAAAGCGCTTATCCTGAAAGGCAGCTGGATTTGGAAATAACAGTGCACCAGTAAGGAAAATTCCGTGCCAAGGTGTATCAATTTCGGTGCTTTATTTTTATATTTATAAATATTTTTATTCTCCTCCTTTTTCACATTTTCTCCCAAATTTGCACCCATCAACAATAAACAATAATTAGTAACAAATATAATGTCAATCCCCATATCAATAACAATGATCCCATCCTCCCACCAAATCCCGAACCTTAGCCCGCATGTTAATATAAACAAATGACAAAAGCAAATCAGGAATCACCCATGGTCACCATTAACACATATAGTCCCTCTCCCCTCAACCCTCCAAACCCCCCCACCCCCACTAATGTTTGATGTTATCCAGTTCTTGAAAGTGCATAATGAATACTGCCCATGAATTATAGAACCCCTATATCCTTCCCCTCGGTTCAAACTTAACCTTCTCAAGAGTCAAGAATTCCAACAAGTCCCCCCGCCACACCAGGGCACAGGGTGGAGAGGCTGCTCTCCATCCCAACAGGATCTGCCTTCGGGCGATCAACGAGGCGAAGGCGCCAACATCTGCCTCTGTTTCCAACCCCGCCCGGTCCGACACTCCGAATATGGCCTCCCAAGGGCCCAGGTCAAGTTTCACGTGCACCACTTTAGAGATTCCCCTCAAAAGCTGCTTCCAACAATCCTCCATCTTTGGACAGGACCAAAACATATGAATGTGATTTGCGCTCTCCCCCCCACCCCACCACCCCACTCCCGCAACATTCACACACATCTTCTACTCCTTCAAAGAATCAGCTCATCCTCGCCCTAGTCAGGTGTTCTCTGAATACCACCTTCAGTTGTATCGGCCCCAACCTCACGCACAAAGTGGAGGCGTTCATTCTCCGGAGCACCTCACAACAGAACCCCTCCTCTATATCCTCTCCTAACTCTTCCTCCCACTTTAGCTTTGATCCCTTCCAGTGGTGCCTTCTCCTCTTCCAAAATAGCTCCGTACACCGCTGACACTACCCCCTTCTCCAGTCCCCCTGTCGTCAGCACCTCCTCCAGCAATGTGGAGGCCGGCTCCTCCGGGAAGGTCTGTATCTCCTTTCTGGAAAAATCTCAAACCTGCATGTATCTAAACATTTCCCCCTGCTCCAGCCCATACTTCGCTTCCAGCTCCTTCAATCCTGCAAATCGACCCCCAAGAAATAAATCTTTTAGTGTCTTAATCCCCTTCTCCTTCCATTTCCGAAAATTTCCATCCCACTTCCCTGGCTCAAATCTGTAGTTCCCCCGAATCGGCATTTTCCTTGACCCTGCCCCCAACCCGAAGTGTTGGCAAAACTGCCTCCAAATTCTCAATGAAGCTGTTGCTAGTGCTTTCAATCCCGAACCCCTGCACAAACTCTCCTCCCCGCCGTGTCCCGAATTCTCCGCCCCCTGAGATTCGGCGGGGGCGGGAATCGCGGCGCGCCGGTCGGCGGGCCCCCCGCGCCGGTTGGCGGTCCCCCCGCAGTCGGAGTGGTTCACGCCACGCCGGGTAGGGGAGAATCCCGGCCCAGGTTCGGAAGACCCAAACCCCCTGCCTGCCTTCCCCGCTGTAGCAGCACCTTTCTAACTCTGGCCACCTTCCCTCCCCATATGAACGAGGTAATCATTCCTTCAATCTCTCTGAAAAATGCCTTTGGCAGGAAAATCGGCAGGCATTGAAAAATAAACAGAAATCGCGGCAGCATGTTCACTTTAACCACCTGCCACTGACAGTGGGAGACCATCCCACCTTGCCAGATCAGCTTTCACTCTCCCCACCAAACTAGAAATGTTGTACCTGCAGAGCCCCCCCCCCCCCCCCCCCCCCCCCCCCCACTCCTGGGCAACCTGCACCCCCAGGTAACTAAAGTGAGTCCCTGCCCTACGGAATGGCAGCCCCCCCACCCCTGCCCCCAACCCCGGCTGAGAAACCACAAAATATTCACTCTTGTCTAGATTTAGTTTGTACCCCGAGAAAGACCCAAACACCCGAAGCAGCTCCAATAGTCCCCCTATCGACACACTCGGTTCCGACACGTATAACAGCAAGTCATCGGCATATAAGGACACCCTATGCTCCCCCCCCCCCCCCCCCCACACTATCCCTTTCCATATCCCCGAACCTCTTAATGCGATGGCCAACGGCTCAATCGTGAGTGCAAACAGCAGGGGGGACATAGGACATCCCTGCCTAGTCCCACGATGGAGAGAAAAGTATCTCGAGCTGATGTTGTTTGTGCAGACACTCGCCCTCGGCTCCTTATATAGTAACTTTACCCAGTTCACAAATCTTGGTCCAATCCCAAACCGCTCCAGAACTGCCATCAAGTACCCCCCTTCTACCCAGTCAAACGCCTTCTCAGCATCCAATGCCACAACCACCTCTGTTTCCTTCCCCTCTGCCAGTGCCCTAACGTTGTTCAATACCCTTCTAACGTTTGAAAAGAGCTGCCTCCCTCTCACAAACCCCATCTGATCTTCTTCTATCACCTTCGAGAGGCACTCCTCCAGCCTACCTGCCAATACCTTCGTCAATACTTTTGCGTCCATATTCAGAGGTGATATGGGCCTACGCTACCCACACTCCGTCGGATCCTTATCTTTTTTAAGCAACAGTGAAATCGATGCCTGCCCCAAAGTTTGTGGCAACACCCCCTTCCCTATCACCTCCTCAAACATCCCCACCATCAGGGGTGCCAGCTTATCCTTGAATTTTTTATAATATTCCACCGGAAACCCATCCGGCCCTGCCACCTTCCCCGACTGCATCCTCCCAATCGCATCTTTTATCTCCTGCTCCATTATCGCTCCTTCTAATCTAGCCCTGTCCCCTTCTCTTAACGTCGGGTACTCCAGCCCATCTAGAAATTCCTGCATCTCCCGGTCTCCCCAAGATGGCTCTGACCTGTACAATCTCTCATAGAATTCCTGAAAGACCTTGCTAATCTGACCTGGAGCTACCACTAACGTCCCTTCCCTGTCCCGCACCTGGACAATTTTCCTTGCCGCAGCCTCCCTCTGAAGCTGACCCGCTAACATACTCCATGCTTACCTCCATGCTCGTAAACTGCCCCCCTTGCTTGCCTCAGTTGGTGCACCGCCTTCCTGGTAGATAGTCGGTCAAAGCTCGCCTGTAGTTCCTTCCTCTTTTCCAACTTCGCTGGGTCCCCATCCTCTGCATAACTCCTATCTACCTCCAACATCTCATCTATTACCCTCTGCCGCTCCAACCTCTCCTCTTTGTCCACCCTGGCCTTAAGCGAGATCACCTCACCGCTCACCACTGCCTTTAGAGCCTCCCAGCCAACTGCCTTCGACACCTCACCCATGCAATTGAAACCTACATATTCCTTAATTACCTTTTCAATTTTCTCACAGAGCACTTGGTTCCCTCAAAGGTCCCACATCCAGTTTCCACCCCGGCCTCTGCACTACCCCCTTCTCCAGTACCATATCTACCCGATGCGGAGCATGATCTGGAATTGCCGAGTATTCCGACCCCTTAACCCCAGCCAGCAAAGCCTTCCCCACCACGAAAAAGTCGATCCGCGAGTATACCTTATGGACTGCTGAGAAAAACGAATACTCCCATTCCCTCGGGTGCAGAAACCTCCAAGGGTCCACCCCTCCCATTTCCACCATTAGCCTAGCCAACGCCTTCGCCCCCCCCCCCCCCCCCCCCCCCCCCCCGAAGGGGTCAGCGAGCACGGCTGTGATCTGTCCAACCTTGGCTTCTGCACCAAGGTCCATTCCCCCCCCCCCCCCCCCAATCATTTTGTGTGTGACCAAGTCGGGAATCGCCCCAAACACCTTCTTCGCGAATCCCACATCGTCACAATTGGGACCGTATACACTTAACAGCGCCACTAACCTCCCCTGCAGTGACCCTGTCACAATCACATATCTGCCCCCTGATCGGCAACCACATTCTCCATTTGGAACCGTGCCCTTTTGCTGACCATTACTCATACCCTTCCGTCAAATCCAGACTGAAACACCTGACTAACCCAGCCCTTTTTCAGTCTCACCTGGTCCATCACCATCAAGTGAGTCTCCTGCAGCATTGCCACATCGGCTTTCAAACTTTTAAGATGCGCAAGCACCCTTGACCTCTTGACTGGATTTCCTAACCTCCTCACGTTCCACGTGACTATCCTAACTGGGGGTCTCTCACCCCCCCCCTCCCCCCTTATCCACCATCATCATCATCATCATACCACCGGGCCATGCCCCATGAGCCTGACCCGCCCCTATCCATTATTAACAGAATCCCTCCCTGCACTTCCTCTCGGAAAAACGTCTCCCAGTATCGATCCCTCCCCCCGTCTCTTGCTCGCCTCGTAGGCCCATCGAAACCTGCTTACCAGGCTCCAATGTCCGCAGTCCTTCACTCACCTCACCGCCGTTCACTTGCTGACTTTAGTTAGCTAGCGCAGGTGGCTCCCCCCCTACCCAAGGTATACCCTCCCCTCCCATCCAGTCCCAGAGAAAAAAAAACAACAATCCAACCCATACAATTCACTAAAATAAGATATAACCATTGTAACACAGAATGCCAATCAACCCAAACAATAACTTGAACTTTGTAACAATGTGAAGTGAAGTAAATTACAATACACGTCAATGAAAAGAAAGTTATAGCATTTATACATTTTCCAGCTCCCCAATCACACAGTCTCTCTTCCAGCTCCGCTCCTCACGTCTGTCCCAAGCCTTCTGCCTGCACCAATACCTCAGCCACCTCCACTGTTTCTAAATAAAAGTCTTTGGCTTTATACGTCACACTCAGCTTTGCTGGGCATACCATACCAAATCGCACCCCCTGTTTGTACAGTGCCGCCTTAACTTGGCCGAACACCAGTCGCCTCTTTGCCAACTCCACCGCCAAGTCTTGTTAAATCCAAACTCTAGCACCATCCCACTGCACCTCCTGTTTCTGCTTCGCCCAGCTGAACACCTTCTCCTTCATGCAGTACCTATGGAAGCAGATAATTACGGCTCTTGACGGTTCATTTACTTTGGGCTTCGGCCTTAATGACCAATGAGCTCGGTCCAGCTCAAACCGAGAGGAGTTCTCACCCTCCCCCATCAACTCCGCCAGCATCTTAGCGAAGTTCTCTGATGGCCTTGGGCCCTCTGTCCCTTCGGGCAAGCCCACAATTCTCAGATTGTGCCGCCTCGAGCCGTTCTCCAAGTCTTCGAGCTTTGCTCGGAGTCCTCTGTTGACCTCCACCACCCTCCGCAGCTCGTCCCTCATTGAGGTGAGCTGGTCGTTGTGCTCTGACACGGCCTCCTCCACTTCCTTCATCTTCTCACCCTGTTCTCTCACCTCGGCCAATGTCTTTGCCATAGCTACTCTCACCAGGACGATTGCCTCTTCCACCAATGACTTCAATGCGACTGCCATCTCCTTCCTCAAAGCCTCCATGTGCATCACAAACTGCTTTTCCAGCTCTACCGCCATCACCTCGGTCATCTTCTCCACCGTAAGCAGAGCGGGCCCATCATCCGGTCCAGAATCCGCCATCTTGTCAGCGTTTTTGCTGATCATTTCATTCGGCGGTGAGCCCACGTTTCCTCCCTTCTTCGCCGCTGCTTTCCGCATTCTTTAACGACTTATTAATTTATTTTTTTCTTCAATCTTTTTTTAAAAATTCTTCCTTCAAAAGAAATTCTGTTTCAAAAAATCTTGGGCAGGATTCACTGATCCTGAGGCTAAGTGTTGACATCGTCAGAAATGCCATCGCATTTCCCGACGGCATCAACACGGCCCCAGGATCAGCAATTTTGGTCCCTACAGGGGCCTAGCAGGGCGCTGGAGCGGTTCACGCCGCTCCAGCTGCTGATCCGGCCGTGGAATGGGCGCCGGGGGATGCGTGCATGCGCAGTGGGTCTGGCGCGAACCCACGCATGCGCAATCCCACTGGCACGATTTCCGCGCATGCCCAATGTCTCCCTTGTCTGCGCTGGCCCCGACCCAACATGGCGCAGGAGTACAGGCGCCAGCGCGGAAGAAAGGAGGCCGGGAGACAGAGAGGCCGGCCTGTCGATTGGTGAGTCCCGATCGCGGGGCAGGCCACACCTGAGCCCCCCCTCCCCCCCCCCCCCCCCCGGGTCGGACCCCCCTGCCCTCCCGCAAGCCGCCCCCGGACCCTTCAACACCGAGGTCCCGCCGGCTCATAGCATGTTAGAACGGCGCCAGTGGGAGTCGGGTTTTTTTTTACGGTCGCTAGGCCCATCTGGGCCGGAGAATTGTGGGGAGGCCGGGTGGGGCGGCCCCCGACTGCTGCCGCGCCGGCCCCAATGGCACCAATTCTCTGCTCTGCGGAGAATTGCTTCCCGCCGTCGGGGCGGCGTGGCACGATTCGCATGCCCCCCATCAATTCTCCAAACCCGGCGCGGTGTCGGAGAACCCGCCCCTTTTCTTTCCCTTTTTCATGTTCCTCAAAAATTCCTCTGAGACCGGACTTCAGACTTCTTAAAACAAAAACATTCTAGGCAGGAGCCACTCGATGTGGAAAGTCTCTACTACATCACACCCTGGCTTCGGGCCTGCCGCCTCGTTCTCAGTTCGGCTCCGCCCCCGCTGCTTCACATTCCGTGGGGCCTTGGACCCGACGCCTCAGCTCCAGCTGCCCGACACTCGCACGGGGTTCCTCACCAGTTCTCAAACCGGACTGGCTTGACACCTGGGATGGCCCAAAGGCCGACGAAAATCGGGAAGGAGAGCGAAAAAACAGGGAAACCCCTGAAAGCGCCGTAAACAGTGTCCACCAGCGGTTGCTCCTCTCAATGCGGCCGACCCGCTCGAGAACGCCACCAGAAGTCTTTCAGTGGTTTATTTGCAATGGTTTATCCAATAAATCATTTTCTTTACTACGGAAGCTCCATGATATATCACTGTGATGCACTGGCATAGCCAATGAAATTAGCTTTTCAAATAGTCCTCCCTTACCCGGAAATGATTTAGCTTTTGCCACAATGCCCATTTGATGAAGATATTTTTGTTCTAAGACAAAAAACTGAAATTTACTTCCCCATTATCGATGACATCTTGTGAACACACCTCTGCATTGAATTCAGCAGCTTCCAACACAATACAGGGCGCGATCTTCCCAAAAGGGAACAAAGACCTTAGCGAGCGTGTTTAGCTACGAGTTTCAGTGCCAAAAAACACTTGGCTATTCAACGCTACTCATGTTGATTAAGGGGCATTAACGGGGAACGCGCAGTCGTGGCCGCACACAGCCCCGCTTTTTACAACGGGGAGCTCCGCTTGCTGGAACTGCCGTTGTAGCGGGAGATCTTGGAAGCCCTCAAATAAAATCACCAACCTCCCCCCAGCCCAAACGCAACATGGGAAGGTCCCCCGGCAAACCCCCCTCCCAACACCCACAGTGGCCAACCCTGGCCCAATCATGCATGCGCACAAAATGCCAGCTTGACACCATGGCAGTGCCCATGCCAGCTGGCAGTTCCATCTGGACACCTTGGCAGCGCCAGAATGGCACCCAGGTGGCATTGCCAAGGTGCCAGGCTAGCACTGCCAGGGCACCACCCTGCCCAAAAGACATGCAGCTGATGGCCTCCGATCCCTTTGGAGACCCCCTCGAGTGTTGATTTGTCTGGTCCCTGTCTGTGGGGACCAGTGCTGAACGGCGCTCACCCGAGGTGAAGGGATTGAATCCCAAAGCCTTAGGTACCTTGGAAATCTGCACATTAGAGTAATGCCTCGCTCTAAGGTGCAGATTTGCCAAAGAGTGATCCCGCCCCTTGTGGCAGGATTCTCTTTGCAATGTCTTGGGAGATTGTGTGAATCCTGCAAGGCGTTGCGAGCCGGGTGGATCTCGGGAGCGGGGTTCTCCGACTTTCACCGGCCACGCTACGCCGCAGTGAGATGCTTTTCTGGCACAGCATGGCCGGGAGATTGTGCCCATAGTACCATCGGACATTGCAATGCTTCATCCTGTTAAATCACCATAAGGTTGTGTTCTCTGATTCTGTAAAGTCGAGAAATGAAATCATAAATCAATCAGCTTGTGGGCATAAGTAGGAGGACGAGGTGATTTACGGAAAAGTATACCTCAATTAGCCAGATAGACATGACTCAGTCACCCTTCAAACCTTTGAGTTGCGCACACTATATGTCACTTGGTGGTTTAAATTTCAGGAACTCACTGAATCATGTTGTATATTCATTATTTCTTCATTATTGTCTGCAGAAAGACCTTTGTCTCACTTCTTATTTTGGAAGAGAAAATGCAAGAACAATCATATTTCCTTTCAATCATTGTAACTTAATTATTTCCTTGGCTCCTATTGACTGTTTCCATGCAAAGGCTGTTTTGATCAGGAGACTCAGTATATGAGTAATCGTGAGCATCAATCCATTTCTTTTTGTTCAGTTGGACACCCTATCAGTGCTCCAAAAAGCTGCACCATTATAACCTGTAAAATATCTCTTACAAGGAACAACAGGATTGCATTCTGATGGCATCCCCAAATACTATCCATGCCTTTTAACGTTACATCTTCTTTCTTGGGAGATTATTCACTTAGTTCCAATAAATTACTATTGTCCTGAACTTGCTCACATACAAGGCCAACCTCAAAAATGAAGTGTCTATCAAATGCACTGCTCACAATTTTCACCCCATTAAAAACAATAGACAAAATATAATGTGAACTTCATCTGCATGGTATGTACAAGGTGACATGCAGTTCCAGATAAATTCACTGTGAGAGTCTACCATGTGAAGCATCACAGCTGAGCTTGGCCTTATATGCAATCTACAGCACAGGAACAGATAATTGACTGACACATGTCTTATCTGTGCCTGCGATTTACACATGACTGTCCAGTTACCATAGCTGGCCCCATAGAAACACCACAAACTACATAGGCAGTGAGAGGGGCGGCATGGTAGCACAGTGGTTAGCACTGTTGCTTCACAGCTCCAGGTTTAATTCCCAGCTTGGAACACTGTCTGTGCGGAGTCTGTACGTTCTCCCCGTGTGTGCGTGGGTTTCCTCCGGGTGCTCCAGTTTCCTCCCACAGTCCAAAGATGTGCAGGTTAGGTGGACTGGCTATCCTAAATTGCCCTAAGTGTCCAGAAAAGGCTGGAGGGGGTTACTGGGTTACGGGGATAGGGTGGAGATGTGGGCTTGAGTAAGGTGCTCTTTCCAAGGGCCGGTGCAGACACAAAGGGCCGAGTGGCCTCCTATTGCATTATAAATTCTATGGCTCTATGAATTCTATGAGAGGCATGATTCTCTTTGATTTTCTCTCTCTTGCTTGAAAATGCCACAGTTTCTGGTCAGCACCTCCAAGGTCAATGTAGTGAGCATATAAGGGTTTGAATCTCACTGAGCCCTATTTAATAGTACCAAACACTTAGCAAACAAACCTTGTGCCACTCAGACAACATTATTTCCTACAGCAGTACTTTATTCAGTCAGGCAAAGAAATAAAATAACTATCAGAAAATGAGATTGTACCAGAAACTTAAATATACATAGATGGAGGTGACCTTAAAGTAGGAACAGTTTCAGATAAACTTAAAGGTCAGATTTCGAAGCACATATGGAAAACAAGCAAAGGCCAATTTGCCTCACCAATCCAACTCCATTCTTAGACTATGCTGAGTCTCCTGTCCGAGATTCTACCCCACCTATCTAACTTTATGAAATAAAGTTTTGAGCAATTACTCCCAATTCTTCGAGGTAAGCATGCACGCGTTCAGAATACGTATTCTTCCTTAGATCTGCATGATTCAAATTTAGCCTTTTGAACAAGACAGACAGAAAATCATCTCCCAGCAGAACAGAAACCACTCTAACTATCCCTACCCCTAAATAGAAACAGAACGTTTGATTTTAATAATCCAACACAAAACAAGTGGCCCTTATAGGTAATAATAATAATCTTTATTGTCACAAGTAGGCTTACATTAACACTGCAATGAAGTTACTGTGAAAAGCCCCTAGTCGCCACATTCCGGCGCCTGTTCGGGTGAACAGAGGGAGAATTTAGAATGTCCAATTCATCTAACAAGCACATTTTCCGGGACTATTGAGATGAAAACGGAGCACCAGAGGAAACCCACGCTGACACAGGGAGAACGTGCAGACTCCGGACAGACAGAAACCCAGCTGGGAATTGAACCTGGGACCCTGGAGCTGTGATGTCAGTGCTAACCATTGTGTTACCGTGCTGCTGACTTCTCCTGGCTGCTGTGTGTGGCGGACGGGCAAGTGAAGAAACATTTTGTTCAGTATTCTTAGTGATTCTAGCTAATTGTGAAGCTTGATGTTTTAAACTAGATTAGTTGGCGATAAAATAAAATTACTTGTTCATCTGAGTACAGGTTGTTCTAAAGGTGAAAAATGGATGTTTCCACCAAAAATGTGAGAGACGTGCGTACATGTTCGGAAAGAATCCAAATGGAAAAAACTCTTCATGGGAACATTGGAATTGATAGTTGGGTAATGCCTAGATCCATCTCAATCACCATCTATCATTGTGGTAAATGTCTGTTTCAGCGATAATGGAGTGGTTAACTAATAGCTAACAATCTATTACAATTAGTGATGCAGACATGAAGTGAGGAAATTCCAATGGTGGGAAGCTTTTGGTCCAAAGTCACTTGTTCCTCCCTAGCATACCACACTTACCACAGGTAATGTCTCAAATTACTCCTATGTTGGAGGAACGTAGTAATAGGAATAAGCCATTCAACCATTTAATTAGATCATGACAGATCTGCACCTCAATTCCAATTCCTCATAGTCGCTTAATTATGCCGTGAAAGCTCTAACAGTCCCAGCATCCAGTCTTTTGGGGGCATTGAATTCCAAATTTCTACTACATTTACATCCCAAATAATTATTTTCTAAATTAAATTGAACTAATTTACATTCGTTTTTGGGGTGGCAAGGTGGCACAGGGGCAGCATGGTGGCACAGTGGTAGGGTGGCATGGTGGCACAGTGGTTAGCAGTGCTGCCTCACAGCTCCAGCGTCTCCCATTCAATTCCGGCCTCGGGTGACTGTGTGGAGTTTGCATTTTCTCCCCATGTCTGCGTGGGTTTCCTTTGTGTGCTCCAGTTTCCTCCCACAGTCCAAAGCTGTCCAGGTTAGGTGGATTAGAACATAGAACATACAGTGCAGAAGGAGGCCATTCAGCCTATCGAGTCTGCACCGATGCCTTAAGTCCTCACTTCCACCCTATCCCCGTAACCCAATAACCCCATCTAACCTTTTTGGACAGGAAGGGCAATTTAGCATGGTCAATCTAACTAACCTGCACATCTTTGGACTGTGGGAGGAAACCGGAGCACCCAGAGGAAACTCATGCAGACACAAGGAGAACGTGCAGACTCCACACAGTGACCCAAGCCGGGAATCGAACCTAGGACCCTGGAGCTGTGAAGCCACTGTGCTCGACACTGTGCTACCGTGCTGCCCTTGGCCATGCTAAATTGGCCATGCTAAATTGCCCCTTAGTGTCCAAAAGGTTAGGTGGGGTTACTGGGTCAACAGGGGTAGAGGGGAGGCAATGGACGTAAGAGGCTGGTACAGACTCAATGGGCCGAATGGCCTCCTTCTGCACTGTAAATTCTATGCTTCTATGAATAAAGTCACAATGCATATTCTAAATGGCACACCAGTATCCTTAGTATTCCAAAGAGCAGTGCATCATCCCACATCTACCAATTTGTAGCAATTGTAACACTCTTTTTACATAGAATTTACAGTGCAGAAGGAGGCCATTCGGCCCATCGAGTCTGCACCGGCTCTTGGAAAGAGCACCCTACCCCCTACCCAAGGTCAACACCTCCACCCTATCCCCATAACTCAGTAACCCCACCCAACACTAAGGGCAATTTTGGACACTAATTGGCAATTTATCATGGCCAATCCACCTAACCCGCACATCTTTGGACTGTGGGAGGAAACCGGAGCACCCGGAGGAAACCCACGCACACACGGGGAGGATGTGCAGACTCCGCACAGACAGTGACCCAAGCCGGAATCGAACCTGGGACCCTGGAGCTGTGAAGCGATTGTGCTATCCACAATGCTACCGTGCTGCCCTTCAACTTTGTTCAACTTGCAGGCATGCCTGAATTATTGTTAGGTTATGTGGAAATCAAATCACTTGGAAGAGTGTCATCTAACCAGGTGCCCAATCAGAAAAATGTAGTAATTCTTCTGGATATCCTTCCTCTTTCGATTATGTGGTGCTAAGGAGTCCCTTGTATTAAAATACAACACAGCAAATGCCATGAACTTACTTCATAGGATTTACAGTGCAGGAGGAGGCCATTCGACCCATCGAGTCTGCACCGGCCCTTGGAAAGAGCGCCCCACCCAAGCCCATGCCTTCACCCTGTCCCCACAACTCAGAAACCCCCCTTAACCTTTTGGAGACATGGTGGGCCGAAGGGCCTGTTCCTGTGCTGTACTTTTCTTTGTTCTTTTTTCTCTTTGTTCAACTTGCAGACAACCCATCAACAACTTGTTGATGCTGAACATGTGAAGTTATTGTTTCAAATATTTTACATTGTTGATTCTAGCTACTTGTGAAGCTAGATGTTTTAAACTAGATTATTTGTAAAATAAAATTGTTTGTTCACCAGAGTATAGGTTGTTCTCCAGGTGAGAAACCACAGTTTGCAGCATGAATAAACCACATAACCTAACAATCATTCACACATGCCTACAAGAATGTGACAACATTTTTTCACAAAAGGCAAAGTGCGAATAAAACCTCGGAAACCCACAATTTAAGTGTGCAATTTCAAGAAGAGTTTGACAAAAGGAATGGTTGATGATAATACCTGCAACAATTTCATCCAATAATCTCTTATGGAAACTTCAGTTATAGTTCTCTGCATAATCATTTCTAACATCCTGCATCTCGAAATAGTTGCCAAATAGCCAACAATTGAATCCCTTCATACTTACTATGAGTGAGTTTTAATAATGGGAGATGAGGAAATGGCTGAGGAACTGAATAGGTTTTTTGGGTCGGTCTTCACAGTGGAAGACACAAATAACATGCCAGTGACTGATAGAAATGAGGCTATGACAGGTGAGGACCTTGAGAGGAGTGTTATCACGAAGGAGGTAGTGATGGGCAAGCTAATGGGGCTAAAGGTAGACAAGTCTTCTGGCCCTGATGGAATGCATCCCAGAGTGCTGAAAGAGATGGCGAAGGAAATTTCAATTGCACTAGTGATAATTTACCAAAATTCACTAGACTCTGGGGTGGTCCCGGTGGATTGGAAATTAGCAAACGTGACACCACTGTTTAAAAACAGGAGGTAGGCAGAGAGCGGGTAATTATAGGCCAGTGAGCTTAACTTCGGTAGTAGGGAAGATGCTGGAATCTATCAACAAGGAAGAAATAGCGAGGCATCTGGATAGAAATTGCCCCATTGGGCAGACGCAGCATGGGTGCCTAACTAATTTAGTGGAATTTTTTGAGGACATTACCAGTGCAGTAGATAACGGGGAGCCAATGGATGTGGTATATCTGGATTTCCAGAAAGCCTTTGACAAGGTGCCACACAAAAGGTTGCTGCATAAGATAAAGATGCATGGCATTAAGGGTAAAGTAGTAGCATGGATAGAGGATTGGTTAATTAATAGAAAGCAAAGAGTTGGGATAAATGGGTGTTTCTCTGGTTGGCAATCAGTAGCTAGTGGTGTCCCTCAGGGATCCGTGTTGGGCCCACAATTGTTCACAATTTACATTGATGATTTGGAGTTGGGGACCAAGGGCAATGTGTCCAAGTTTGCAGATGACACTAAGATGAGTGGTAAAGCGAAAAGTGCAGAGGATACTGGAAGTCTGCAGAGGGATTTGGATAGGTTAAGTGAATGGGCTCGGGTCTGGCAGATGGAATACAATGTTGACAAATGTGAGGTTATCCATTTTGGTAGGAATAACAGCAAACAGGATTATTATTTAAATGATAAAATATTAAAGCCTGCTGCTGTGCAGAGAGACCTGGGTGTG
Organism: Scyliorhinus canicula; assembly: GCF_902713615.1. Taxonomy (NCBI): domain Eukaryota; kingdom Metazoa; phylum Chordata; class Chondrichthyes; order Carcharhiniformes; family Scyliorhinidae; genus Scyliorhinus; species Scyliorhinus canicula. The sequence goes on from NC_052159.1 coordinate 122,725,314, forward strand.
CTAGTGCATGAGTCACAGAAAGTTGGTTTTCAGGTGCAACAGGTGATTAAGAAGGCAAATGGAATTTTGTCCTTCATTGCGAGAGGGATGGAGTTTCAGACTAGGGAGGTTATGCTGCAATTGTATAAGGTGTTAGTGAGGCCACACCTGGAGTATTGTGTTCAGTTTTGGTCTCATTACTTGAGAAAGGACATACTGGCACTGGAGGGTGTGCAGAGGAGATTCACTAGGTTAATCCCAGAGCTGAAGGGGTTGGATTACGGGGAGAGGTTGAGTAGACTGGGACTGTACTCGTTGGAATTTAGAAGGATGAGGGGGGATCTTATAGAAACATATAAAATTATGAAGGGAATAGATAGGATAGATGCGGGCAGGTTGTTTCCACTGGCGGATGAAAGCAGAACTAGGAGGCATAGCCTCAAAATAAGGGGAAGTAGATTTAGGACTGAGTTTAGGAGGAACTTCTTCACCCAAAGGGTTGTGAATCTATGGAATTCCTTGCCCAGTGAAGCAGTTGAGGCTCCTTCATTAAATGTTTTTAAGGTAAAGATAGTTTTTTGAAGAATAAAGGGATTAAGGGTTATGGTGTTTGGGCCGGAAAGTGGAGCTGAGTCCAGAAAAGATCAGCCATGATCTCATTGAATGGTGGAGCAGGCTTGAGAGGCCAGATGGCCTACTCCTGCTCCTAGTTCTTATTTTCTTATGTAATCACAGCTTGGGTTAGAACATAGAACAGTACAGCACAGAACAGGCCCTTCGGCCCTCGATGTTGTGCCGAGCAATGATCACCCCACTTAAACCCACGTAACCCGTATACTCGTAACCCAACAATCCCCCCCATTAACCTTACACTACGGGCAATTTAGCATGGCCAATCCACCTAACCTGCACACCTTTGGACTGTGGGAGGAAACCGGAGCACCCGGAGGAAACCCACGCACACACGAGGAGGACGTGCAGACTCCACACAGACAGTGACCCAGCCGGGAATCGAACCTGGGACCCTGGAGCTGTGAAGCATTGATGCTAACCACCATGCTACCGTGAGGCCCCAGATGTGCAAAATGGGTGACATTACATTGGCAGCCCATTCTTCACTCTATCTAATTTTGATTCTCATTGATTATTGCCTGAGATGACTTTATCCCCAGCCTATCAGGGTAGAAATAAATAGGGTAAAATTGATAACTTTTCACCCCATCCAATCTTCTTTCCCTTGCATAAAATCATAGAATCACCACATTGCATAAGAAGGCCATTTGGCCAATCGAGTTTGCATCAACCCTCTGAACCCTCACTCCCCAGCCTAGCCCCGTTACCCAGTAGCCCCACCTAACCTTTTGGACACTGAGGGACAATTTATCATGACCAATCCACCTCACCTGCACATCTTTGGAACGTGGGAGGAAACCAGAGCATCTGGAGGAAACCAATGCCGAAACGGGGAGAACATGCAAAGGCCACACAGACAGTGGTCCAAGGCTGGAATTGAACCCGGTTCCCTTGCACTGTGAGTCAGCCGTGCTGACCACCCAATTCAAGCTTTTTTTTCATCAAAACTTGAGGCACTCTATAAAACGGGTTGCTGACTCACTCTTACCCATTCCACATTTCACAACCGCCAACTTTCACATCCAAAGATTTTTGCAGCTGGAGTTGCATTAAATAGAAGTAGCTGCAAATTAAAATGACAACCACTGTAGTGTGTGTTTACCCTTAACTGGTTTGTTTTAAATATATTTGACTGTGGTGTTGGAGCTTAGAAAATTGCCATTTATTCTTGAATTAAAAATAAATTAAACTTGCCAGTTCCTCAGACGAGAAACTGATGGGTTGCTTGCTTTAGAATTTGTTTGGATGTCATTTCCTTCGAACAAAATATAATAATTCTTTGTGGCTCCTGTGCACATTGTGCTCCCCGAGCTAAAACTTCCATTCCTGCTTGAATTGAAGCCACTTCTGAGTACACATTGTGCAATAAGGGATTTGAGTGCAGCAGATAATTTCAAAGACTGCTCTTTCTATTTAAAAAAGAATTGATGCATTAGTCCCTAATATGCACACAAAGCATCAAAAATTGAAAGGCTATGCAGGGCTGTGACAAGGTCCTTTATTTACCTGCATCTGTGAGAAGGCGGACGAGCATTAGCAGCATATGCTTGGCCTTTATATTTACCTTGATCTTCTCACAGAACACAAATCGACATCATGCCCACATTTCTCTCGTACTTATTACCATGGCCATGATGTGAGGGCTTTTTTCATTATGAATAGTGTAAAAGGGGAAACATTACCGCAAAGAGGCATTATTGTGCTGGGAATGTATAAACAGCTAAGAAGAATAGGGCAACATGTTCATAATGAAAACTGAAAGCTCTTCATTTTTGTCTTCATTGTCTCCCTTTCCTTTCTGAGCAACGTTCCTTTCTCCTACTATCAATACAAGGTTCTTTGTGGTAAAATGAAATGCATTCATTCAGCTTGCAAGAAGCTTTTAAAGTAACATTCAGTGCTCACAGAACGGGTGGGTGTACTAGAGCACAGCAACTTTAGGAAGTGCAGTGAAGCAGCGTTCATTCCTTGTGGGGTTGGGGACTAGGGGTTTGTTTTCAGCTTGACAATCAAAACCTTCCATATCAAGCTGCAAAGAATTAGAAAAATGGGCTTCGTGATAAGCAGCTCATATAACTTTTCCTTACTTGTCAGCCCCGTCTCTTTCTTTTTTTTTTCTTCACATGATCCTTTGCAGCTTGTTCTCACACTCTTCTCAGCTCGGAAGACGGGCTGAGGCACAACTATTTGGTCTGGTAAATGGGTCCCTTTGATTCCTGGCAGCCTTCAGGAAAAAGAGATAATCCTGGATAATGTGGACACAGTTTTCATTTCTTGTCACCCAATTAAACTGCAATTATCCAAAGTGCAAGAGCAGATAAAACAGAAAGAATAGAGGGAGAATGAGGAGTTTGGCTCCCCAGGACTCTTTATGATGGTCACATTAGCCCAGATTTGTTCTATTCTAACAAAAAAGGCACCATTTCAAGCGATTGGCAGCACACAGCAAGCGGTAGACCAGCTGCAACCAGTAGCTGAGAATCAGATGCCGGAGCTTTAGACCCCGACAAGCACAGTACAATTAATTCACATACAATAAGACCATTTATTTGCACTTAGTAAACACACGGATTTCACTTTCAGTTAATTTATTATTGCAAATGAAATTTTATTTATGAAATCACAAACAAGCAGGAACGGAACAAAGGTTTTGAGAATAGAATGGAGGAGGGGAAGAGGTATAAATTGTCCTTCAAAAGAAACGAGTAACCCCATGACATTTAGTATGTATGCGGTCAAATACTCTGGGTGCGATTTAACAACTGCATTGAGCCCAGCCCGGTTCTGGGCCCGCTGGGAGAGGCCAGAATCAAGATTTGATCCGGGTTCGGATCAGTTTGCCATCTAACCGGCCCACTCCCGATGGCGACAACCGGATCTCGGCCAAACGTGGCGAGCATATCATTGACCCCAATTTGCATTAATTTCCATCTCATTAGCGAGACTTAAATTGAATGTAACGATCTACCGGGAATTACCCTGCTGCCCAGGGAGAAGTCATGCGGGTGTCGTGTGTTGCGCCTTTTGAAAAACGTGAAGCTGGCGCAGCGGCTGCTGAGGGGAACTGAGGAGGTGAGTAGCCATTTTTATTTTCAGGCAGTTCAAGGGCCCTGGAGCTGCTTCCCCAGTACTCGTGGGGGCAGGGAGAGGGGGTGTGGGGTGGGGGGGGGGGGGGGGGGGGGGGGGGGCGGGGGAACACCTTATGGGCTTGGTCGGGAGACTGAAGCAAAACAGGTCGGGGGTTGCCCCTGGGCCGAGGAGGGATTGAAGGGCTTTTCATCCGTGAGGCCTTCCAACCATTTTTAAATATTGTGGATACCCATAACAGGGCCAACTACAGCTGCTGCCTGTCTGTCCTACCAAACACTTCTAGGACAGTGCCTTGATCTTGGTTCTAATCTGAAGGCCATTTTAACTCCCTCTGTCTGTGAACAGCCTCTAGCTTCACAGCTGAAGGCTATTACTAATAAGGATTTGGCCTTGTTAGTTGTGAGAGCACTTCCTGCTTACTCCTGCTGGTGGCTGCAAATGCCTGGAGGCTGCTGTTGCTGTTTCCTTCCTTTTCTATAGCTGGAAAGAAGGACAATTGTTCCTAAGATACCTGAGTCTTGGAACACTGGCCTCAGGGGGATATATGGGACCACAAGGTAATCCTATTTGAGGCAGGAAGACACTGCGGGACTGGTGAGTGAGATTAATTCAAATGGGCCACCTGATGATGCCCTTGAGAAATGCTTTCACAGATTGCTGATGCTTTTGTTGCCGGTGTGGTGAGTGCTGCATGTAACTGGCACGTCACCGCGGGTTAAACACACTGGAAGTCAAGGACGTTCAACTGCACCTTGAGCGCCAGTGGAATATGTTTACACCAGGATTTGGTTCTGCTGAGATTGGGCCGTGTGGGAGGGCCGTGAGTAACAATTACTCTGCAGCAACAAATCTGGAACTGGGTTTTTTAAAAACAAGTAAAACAGGCTGAAGCTCGGGATGTGCCTTCATAGAATCGTAGAATCCCAACAGTGCAGAAGGTGGACATTTGGCCCATCGAGTCTGTCCCCCCCCCCACCCTTGGAAAGAGCACTTAAGTCCACACCTCTTCCCCATCCCTGTAACGCAGTAACCCTACCTAACCTTTTGGACACTAAGGGGCAATTTAGCATGACCAATCCACCTAGCCTGTACATCTTTAGACTGTGGGATGAAACTGGAGCACCTGGAGTAAACCCAAAGTGCAAACTCCACACAAACAGTTGCCTAAGGCAGCAGTGCTAACCACTGTGTCACTGTGCCACTCCCTTAAAACCTTGTTTTAAGAGTGAAAAGCAGGGCAGTGCAAAATATTTGTGGCAACTGTGCACAAACTGGGGGGGTTTTTGATACTGTGAAACCGTTTAATAAGAATAAAGAACGATGGAGCTTGTATAAGGAACGGTTTGACTATTTTGTACAAGCCAACAAGGTGGAGGAGGATATAAAAATGGTCACTTTCTGAACATAATGGGGGGAAAACATTTAACTTCCTCAGGGGTCTTGTGGAGCCGGTAATATTATGCACAAAGACATCCGAAGAAATAGTCAAAATTTTGCAGGGCCACTATTCACCAAAACCTTTAGTCATTGCAATAGGTTTAGATTTCATAAGCGCAATCAAGAATCGATTGTGGCTGCACTGAAAAGACTGGAAGAGCATTGCAGATTCGGGGGTGGATGAAACTATAGAATCCGGGACAGAATGGCCTGTGGTTTGAGGAGCGGTTGTGAACTGAAAGAAACTTGACTTTTAGGAAATCCATGGAAGTTTCTGTATTAATGGAGCTAGCAGTCAATGAAGCACAGAATTTGAGCTCAAACACAAGGATTCATAAGATGTCAGCCAAAACTCAAACGCAAACACAGACTCGTACGAAGGTGGGACACGCAGCAGCAAATGGTTAGTGCAGAGATACCACGTGCAGAAACTGCGGAAGAAAGGGTCCATTGAGCATGTATGTTGAAAAAAGGAACAAGCTTCGGGAAAAAGTAGCAAAAAACCAAGAGTTGAATAAAGCAAACAGAACAAAGGAAAAGAGTCCATTTGGTACAAAAGGAATGAGAGAAGAGACAAGATTCACAGTCTGAGTTGTCATTGAATGTGCTAGCCATTGCTGGTGCTACAAACTGATACTGGATCACTCCACTGCTGGATGGACAGCTGGGAAAGATCGAGGTGGACACTGGGGAAGAAGCCTTGCTGTTGCTAGAGACTGTCTACAAAGAAAATCTCCAAAATATCCCTCTGATACCCTCAGAAATTGGTTTCTGTTGAAGGGCCATATTGATGTAGCAGTACAATTAAATGGACAGATGGCAGATTTGTCCTTAGACATAGTCAAAAGAAATTATTCGGCACCAATGGACAGAACTTGGTTGGAAAAGATCCGACTAAATTGGAGCAAAGTAAACTTAATGACCTATTCAGAATCAGACTTTACCAAAATCCTGAAGGGACATGCTTTTGTTTTCAGGGGTGAACTGGGAAGTATGAGGGAGATCGAGTTGAAGATCAAAGAAGGGTGTCAGGCAAAATGCTTAAAGGCAAGGCAATCAGACCAAACATAGAGGCATATTTGGAACAATTGGTGAAGACTGAAGTCCTGGAATCTGTCAACGTTAGTGAAAGAGTTACGTCAATTGTACCAGTTCTAAAAGAGGACAGATTCATCTGGATTTGTGGTGACTTCAAAGTAACTATTAATTGTGTACTTTGTGTGGAACAATACCCTCTAGCCGTTATTGATGGCCTGTTTGCAGGGTTGGCTGGAGGCCAAAATTTTAGCAAGATTGACTTAAATTAAGCATACCTGCAAATGAACATAGATCAGGATTCACATCAGTGCCTGATGACTGTGACACATAAAGGGTTATTTCAACACAGAAGTTGACCATTTGGCATCACTTCAGCTCTGGCATTGTTCCAAAGAGCAAAGGATCAATCATAAGCAGGTTCAGTGGAGTCCAGTGTTACCTGGATGACATTCTGCGTACTGGTAAAAACGAAGCCGAACATCTTCGTATCCTGGATGCTACACTACAAAGGTTAGAGAATTATGGATTAATCGTCCAAAAGGACAAAAGTGAATTTTTCCAATCCTCAATAAGATATTTGGCATTGGTAATCAATGCCAAAGGACTTCATAAGTCTCCTTCGAAGGTCAAAGCTATTACCGAGGCACGCAGACCTCAGAATGCTGACCACCATTGATGCTTCTTAGGCTTCCTAAATTACTACAGAAGGTTTGTCTCCAATTTGGTGACCATTTTGAAACCCTTGCGTAATCTACTGTGTCAAAATAAAAAGTGGAAGTGGGTGGATCAATGTGAGAAAGTAGTTGTGCAAGCCAAGGAGGCGCTGCTCAAGTCAGAAGTCCGAACGCATTTTGATCCAAACCTACGCCTACAGTCAGTGCGTGCCTCATGGGAGACTGGCACAAAAGGTGAAGGCACACGGGATCAGAGGTGAGGTGGTAAGATGGATACAGAACTGGCTCGGTCACAGAGGCAAAGGGTAGCAGTAGAAGGGTGTTTTTCTAAATGGAAGGTTGTGACTCGTGGTGTTCCAGAAGGATTTGTGCTGGGGTCTCTGATATTTGTAGTATACATAAACGATTTGGAGTAAAATGTAGCTGGTCTGATTAGTAAGTTCGCGGATGACACCAAGGTTGGTGGAGTGGCAGATAGTGTAGAGGATTGCCAGAGGATACAGCAGGACATAGATAGATTGGAGACTTGGGCAGAGAAATGGCAAATGGAGTTTAATCCAGGCAAATGTGAGGTAATGCATAGAGGAGAAATATACTGTAAATGGCAAAACCCTCAGAAATATAAAAAGTCAGAGTGATCTGGGTGTGCAGGTCCACAGATCTTTGAAAGTGGCAACACAAGTGGACAAGGTAGTCAAAAAAGCATACGGAATGCTTGCCTTTATTGGACGGGGCATCGAGTATAAAAACTGTCAAGTCATGTTACAGTTGTCTAGAACCTTGGTAAGACTGCACTTGGAATATTGTGCACAATTCTGGTCACCACACTACCAGAAGGATGTTGAGACTTTGGAAAGGGTGCAGACGAGTTTTACTAGAATGTTGCCTGGTCTGGAGGTCGTTAACAATGTGGAGAGGCTAAATAGACTCGGACTGTTTTCATTAGAAACACAGAGGTTGAGGGGTGGCCTGATAGAGGTCCACAAGATCATGAGGGGCATGGATTGAGTGGATGGGCAGGCACTCTTTCCCAGGGTGGAAGGGTCAGTCACTAGCGGGCATACATTTAAGGTCCGTGGGGCAAAGTTTAAAGGAGATGTGCGTGGCAGGTTTTTTACACAGAGGGTGGTGAGTGCCTGGAACGCGTTGCCAGGGGAGGTTGCGGAAGCAGATACATTAACGGCGTTCAAAAGGCATCTTGACAAACACATGGATAGGATGGGTATCGAGGGATACAGCACAAGTAAGTGCTGAGTGTTTTGGCCAAGGGTGGTATCATGACCGGTACATGTTTGGAGGTCCATTTCGCTTGTTCCTGTGCTGTATTGTTCTTTGTTCTTTGTTTGTTCTTTGATGTATCGCCCTATAGTGTTGGGGCAGTGGTATTCCACATCAGCATAAATCCTGATTTGAAGCCATAGTCCACTCGAAGAATTGAGTTGTTTATACAGGCAGGAGTCTCCTTTGGCGATGAGAGCAATCATTCCACCACCATTAGGAAGGCAAGTATTGAACCAAGTACATGAAGACCATTGTGAAATTATGAGAATGAAGGCGATGGCAAGGAGCTATTTCTGGTGGCCTGGATTAGACGCTGAAATAGAGGAGAAGGTGCAAAACCTACCATCGTTAGCACCGTTGCATCCATGGGAATGACCAGAAAAGGTTTGGTGACAGGTTCACGTTGATTATGCAGGACCGTTTGAAGGACCCTGTTTCTAATTATAGCCAGAACTCATTCAAAACGGACAGAAGTAGCCATCATGAAGTCGACTTCATCAGTGAAGGCAACTGAGAGATTGGGCGAAACCTTTAGCAGATTTGGTTTACCTGAGCAATTGGTGAGTGATAACGGACTAGTTTGTATCTCAAGAATTTGAAAATTTTCAGAAGGATAGTGGCATACAACATATTAGGTGTGATCCACACCATCCTGCTACAAACAGACCAGCAGAATGTTTTGAGCAAACAATGAAGCACTCGGTAAAGGTAATCGGGGAAAAGGTTCATTGATCAAAAGTTTGAGTGAATTTTAAATGACAATTTGAGTACAGCATTCGTCTTATTAAAACCACCCAAGATTAAAGTAATTATCCAGGAAAAGCAACAGGGTCAGATCGTACGGCAGGGAAACAGAACAAAATGACAGAGACAAGAGGTTCTGACAAGAAATTATACGACAGGAGAAAAATGAGTTCCTGTCACGTTCAAAGCACAGACAGGACCTGTCTCCTACACGGACAAATCCGTGATGATGTCATCTTGAGGAGGCATGTGATCAACACTTGGTCAATCCGTCAGAAACAGAACCTGCAGAAAGTCCCAATCCAACTGTGCCAAGAGAGAACCTGGACCTTCCCGAAAACCTGACACTAACAGAACAGATTGGGAGAAACAGCACCTCAACTGCAAATCAAACACTAAGTCAACCTCAGAGGCCTGAGGTTCACCGACAACCATATAGAGAGCAACGACCCCCAAATCATCTGATTTATTGACTGTTGTTGTTAATTGATTGTTTATGCTATACTTGTTTAATGTGTTGCCGATTTTTGATTTAAAGGGGGAGAATATATTGGGCTGGATTCTCTGCCGCACACCACCAGTAGCAGAGTTTCTGATACGGCAGCGAATCCAGCATCGGGGAAAGACAGGATTGGCACCCTTTCCGATGTTTTGGTCCTCTGCGGGCAGCGGCATCAATGTTCACTCCCGCGCCAGTGGGAGGATGCGACTAAGTCAAAATGATCCGTTTGCATCTTATTAATGGGCTGCACACCAGTTTCTCCACACCTCTGTGATTCTCTAGCCTTCTGGACTGGGTTTCACATTGGCACGGATTAGTACATATTTCCAAACTTTGTCCTGAAGGGATGGACCTTGTGGTGGACCAAGGGGATAAGTATTCAAGATCCAGCAGAGGGCAGCAGAGCAGAGCTACTGATCAGCTGTTCTGGGGAAATTTGCATACGTGCAGTGCGGTCAGCCTAATTTGAATGTGGTTTGTGGAGGGGCTGTTGTCAAGTGACTGTTAAACCCGAAACACTTCGTCAGTGTTTCCCACCCCACCTCCTGCTCTAACCAAAAAAAAAACACGGTCGTTGGGAAGCGGGAGCAGGGGCCTGTCGTGAAGGTGAGTGAGTGCCTTTAAATTTGCTTACCTTTCAGCGGGAGCAGGGTTTGAGGGAATATCAGGTAAGCTCTTCTTTTCTTTTTCTTTTTCTTGTTTTTTTTTTAAATCTAGAGGTGATGTCAGGGAAGGCAGTACAATGCTCCTCCTGCAGAATGTTTGAGGTGAGGGACGCCGTCAGTGTCCCTGCTGACTTCATCTGTGGAAAGTGCACCCAACTCCAGCTCCTCAGAAACCGTGTTAGGGACCTGGAGCTTGAGCTGGATGAACTTCGGATCATTCGGGAGGCAGAGGGGGTCATAGATAGAAGCTTCAGGGAGGTAGTTACACCAAAGACTGGAGATAGATGGGTAACTGTAAGAGGGACTGGGAAGAAGCAGTCAGTGCAGGGACCCCCTGCGGTTGTTCCCCTGAGTAACAAGTATACCGTTTTGGATACTTGTGGGGGGGACGAATTACCAGGGGTAAGCCATGGGGTACGGGCCTCTGGCACGGAGTCTGTCCCTGTTGCTCAGAAGGGAAGGGGGGAAAGGAGTAGAACATTAGTAATTGGGGACTCAATAGTCAGGGGCACAGATAGGAGATTTTGTGGGAGCGAGAGAGACTCACGTTTGGTATGTTGCCTCCCAGGTGCAAGGGTACGTGATGTCTCGGATCGTGTTTTCCGGGTCCTTAAGGGGGAGGGGGAGCAGCCCCAAGTCGTAGTCCACATTGGCACTAACGACATAGGTAGGAAAGGGGACAAGGATGTCAGGCAGGCCTTTAGGGTGCTAGGATGGAAGCTCAGAGCGAGAACAAACAGAGCTGTTATCTCTGGGTTGTTGCCCGTGCCACGTGATAGTGAGATGAGGAATAGGGAGAGAGAGCAATTAAACACATGGCCACAGGGATTGTGCAGGCGGGAGGGATTCAGATTTCTGGATAACTGGGGCTCTTTCTGGGGAAGGTGGGACCTCTATAGACAGGATGGTCTACATCTGAACCTAAGGGGCACCAATATCCTGGGGGGGAGATTTGTTAGTGCTCTTTGGGGGGGTTTAAACTAATTCAGCAGGGGCATGGGACCTTGGATTGTAGTTTTGGGGTACGGGAGATTGAGAGTATAGAGGTCAGGAGCACAGATTTTTTTTTTTTTAAAATTTAGATTAGCCAATTATTTTTTCTATTAAGGGGCAATTTAGCGTGGCCAATCCACCTACTCTGCACATTTTTGGGTTGTGGGGGCGAAACCCACGCAGACACGGGGAGAATGTGCAAACTCCACACAGACAGTGACCCAGAGCCGGGATCGAACCTGGGACCTCAGTGCCGTGAGGCGGTTGTGCTAACCACTAGGCCACCGTGCTGCCCTCAGGAGCACAGATTTGACTTCGCAGGAGGGTGCCAGTGTTCAGGTAGGTGGTTTGAAGTGTGTCTACTTCAATGCCAGGAGTATACGAAATAAGGTAGGGGAACTGGCAGCATGGGTTGGTACCTGGGACTTCGATGTTGTGGCCATTTCTGAGACATGGATAGAGCAGGGACAGGAATGGTTGTTGCAGGTTCCGGGGTTTAGGTGTTTTAGTAAGCTCAGAGAAGGGGGCAAAAGAGGGGGAGGTGTGGCGCTGCTAGTCAAGGACAGTATTACGGCGGCGGAAAGGATGCGAGATGGGGACTCTTCTTCCGAGGTAGTATGGGCTGAGGTTAGAAACAGGAAAGGAGCGGTCACCCTGTTGGGAGTTTTCTATAGGCCACCTAATAATTCTAGGGATGTAGAGGAAAGGATGGCGAAGATGATTCTGGAAAAGAGCGAAAGTAACAGGGTAGTTGTTATGGGAGACTTTAACTTTCCAAATATTGACTGGAAAAGATATAGTTCGAGTACATTAGATGGGTCGTTCTTTGTACAATGTGTGCAGGAGGGTTTCCTGACACAATATGTTGACAGGCCAACAAGAGGCGAGGCCACATTGGATTTGGTTTTGGGTAATGAACCAGGCCAGGTGTTAGATCTGAAGGTAGGTGAGCATTTTGGAGACAGTGACCACAATTCGGTGACCTTTACGTTAGTGATGGAAAGGGATAAGTATACCCCGCAGGGCAAGAGTTATAGCTGGGGGAAGGGCAATTATGATGCCATTAGACATGACTTAGGATGTGTAGGTTGGAGAAGTAGGCTGCAAGGGTTGGGCACACTGGATATGTGGAGCTTGTTCAAGGAACAGCTATTGCGTGTTCTTGATAAGTACGTACCAGTCAGGCAGGGAGGAAGGGGTAGAGTGAGGGAACCGTGGTTTACCAAAGAAGTGGAATCTCTTGTTAAGAGGAAGAAGGAAGCCTATGTGAAGATGAGGCGTGAAGTTTCAGTTGGGGCGCTTGATAGTTACAAGGAAGCGAGGAAGGATCTAAAGAGAGAGCTAAGACGAGCAAGGAGGGGACATGAGAAGTCTTTGGCAGGTAGGATCAAGGAAAACCCAAAAGCTTTCTATAGGTGTGTCAAGAATAAAAGAATGACTCGGGTAAGAGTAGGGCCAGTCAAGGACAGTGGTGGGAAGTTGTATGTGGAGGCTGAGGAGATAAGCGAGATACTAAATGAATACTTTTCGTCAGTATTCACTCAGGAAAAAGATAATGTTGTGGAGGGGAATGCTGAGACCCAGGCTATTAGAATAGATGGCATCGAGGTGCGTAGGGAAGAAATGTTGGCAATTCTGGACAAGGTGAAAATAGATAAGTCCCCGGGGCCTGATGGGATTTATCCTAGGATTCTCCGGGAAGCCAGGGAAGAGATTGCTGAGCCTTTGGCTTTGATTTTTATGTCATCATTGGCTACAGGAATAGTGCCAGAGGACTGGAGGATAGCAAATGTGGTCCCTTTGTTCAAGAAGGGGAGTAGAGATAACCCCGGTAACTATAGGCCGGTGAGCCTCACGTCTGTTGTGGGTAAAGTCTTGGCGAGGATTATAAGAGATACGATTTATAATCATCTAGATAGGAATAATATGATTAGGGATAGTCAGCATGGTTTTGTGAAGGGTAGGTCATGCCTCACAAACCTTATCGAGTTCTTTGAGAAGGTGACTGAACAGGTAGACGAAGGTAGAGCAGTTGATGTGGTGTATATGGATTTCAGTAAAGCATTTGATAAGGTTCCCCACGGTCGGCTATTGCAGAAAATACGGAGGCTGGGGATTGAGGGTGATTTAGAGATGTGGATCAGAAATTGGCTAGTTGAAAGAAGACAGAGGGTGGTGGTTGATGGCAAATGTTCAGAATGGAGTTCAGTTATGAGTGGCATACCACAAGGATCTGTTCTGGGGCCGTTGCTGTTTGTCATTTTTATAAATGACCTAGAGGAGGGCGCAGAAGGTTGGGTGAGTAAATTTGCAGACAACACTAAAGTCGGTGGAGTTGTAGACAGTGTGGAAGGATGTTGCAGGTTACAGAGAGACATAGATAAGCTGCAGAGCTGGGCTGAGAGGTGGCAAATGGAGTTTAATGTAGAGAAGTGTGAGGTGATTCACTTTGGAAAGAATAACAGGAATGCGGGATATTTGGCTAATGGTAAAATTCTTGGTAGTGTGGATGAGCAGAGGGATCTCGGTGTCCATGTACATAGATCCCTGAAAGTTGCCATCCAGGTTGATAGGGCTGTGAAGAAGGCCTATGGTGTGTTGGCCTTTATTGGTAGAGGGATTAAGTTCCGGAGCCATGAGGTCATGTTGCAGCTGTACAAAACTCTGGTACGGCCGCATTTGGAGTATTGCGTACAGTTCTGGTCGCCTCATTATAGGAAGGACGTGGAAGCTTTGGAACGGGTGCAGAGGAGATGTACCAGGATGTTGCCTGGTATGGAGGGAAAATCTTATGAGGAAAGGCTGATGGACTTGAGGTTGTTTTCGTTAGAGAGAAGAAGGTTAAGAGGTGACTTAATAGAGGCATACAAAATGATCAGAGGGTTAGATAGGGTGGACAGTGAGAGCCTTCTCCCGCGGATGGAGGTGACTAGCACGAGGGGACATAGCCTTAAATTGAGGGGTAATAGATATAGGACAGAGGTCAGAGGTAGGTTTTTTACGCAAAGAGTGGTGAGGCCGTGGAATGCCCTACCTGCAACAGTAGTGAACTCGCTAACATTGAGAGCATTTAAAAGTTTATTGGATAAGCATATGGATGATAATGGCATAGTGTAGGTTAGATGGCCTTTAGTTTTTGACTTCCCATGTCGGTGCAACATCGTGGGCCGAAGGGCCTGTACTGCGCTGTATCGTTCTATGTTCTATGTAAGTGGCCCCCAAGTCCACCGTCCGCCCACAATAGAAATCCTGAAATCTGGTAGCACCCCATCAGACCCCTCCCCACCAGAACCCCTATCAGAGACCCCATATGAGACTCTCACCAAAGGCCCCCATCAGCCACCCCCACCACTCCACCACCAGAGGCACCCATCAGAGCACCATCCCCCATACCAGGGAACCCCTCAAATAAGAGAACCCCCCACAACAGATAGCCCACATACCCCTGCTACCCCACTCCCTGTCACAAGACCTCAGGCTTCCTTTGACCTGGGGCTCCGGCACTTTGACTCCAGAGATTGCTTGAATTCCCAGCAATGGAAAATATAAAGCTTCCAGCCAATCAGATTGACTGGTAGGTCACTGAGGTGGGAATTCCTCCTCTTTGTGAGGCAAAAAGCCTGCCTCTAGTCAGTAAGCACTCCTCAAAGTGGCAAATGGCTGCAAGGCAAGCCAGATCGGTGAGAATGTGTTTCCGGTTGACTGCTCTGGTGGTGGAGTGGTAAAATAAACATAACCATCAGAAAAATTCTGCACCATGTCTGCAGTGGTTAGTCCTTGTCACCCAGTAACCAACCTATAACCTGATGACCTGGCAGCACAAGGAGCTGAGACAAGTTGAATAATTCATTGTTGCTCGCATGAAGCCCCAGCATCTTGAATCCTTCAATGACACACTCCAGGAAATCACAACCTAAAATCTCAACAACCCCGGTCACAGCATTCAGAGGTGAAGCTCCAATTGGGCTTTGGGCCTTTGGCTTTGCTGACTCCACTGCAGATGACATTGAGTTTGCCACAAGCTGTGTGATGACCTGGAGGTCTGTCCTGTCCGACTGCAGTGATGTTGGACTTGCAGTATTGAACAGACCAACAGTTCTCACAGGGCTAAGTGAACGCTCCCAAAGGATTGAAAGAATCAGTTCTATTGATCCATCGAGTCTTTTCTATAGAGCTGTAAGGTAAGCGCTTGTCAGCCCCGCAGCAGTGTAATATCTGGGGCTGACCTTCAACTTTGCTGCTTTGGGCTCTCAGTTGCTCCCTCTAGTTCTTTCTCCTCATTTGCTTCATATCAATTTTTTAATGATCCCTTCTGACTATCATTTTCCACCGCTCAAGGTAGAATTTCTTTACAGACTGCACCCTACCCGCCAGGGAGAGTGGCAACACATCCCACCTTTTAAAGTCCTCCTCCATCTGATCCACCAGGCTTGTGTAAAACCCCGTAACTCTTGGCTACCTGTATACCCAAGCACCGAAAGCTCCTCTCCACCATCTTAAGCGGTAGCTCCCCAATCGCTTTTCCTGGCCCCTCGCATGCACCACAAAAAGCTCGCTTTTCCTCACATTTAACTTGTATCCCGAGAAGTTTCCAAAATCCCTAAGAATCTGCATAACCTCCGGATTCGCGATATACTAAAGCGGGTCATCCGCATACAGTGAAACGCGGTGTTCCCCCCCCCCCCCCCCCCCCCCCCCCCCCCCCCCGCCTCCGGGGGTTGTGACTCGCATAATTCACCATAAAAGTCCTTAAAGACCTCATTTATTTTAGCTAGACCGTGTTCCCCCTCCTATCTCTAATTCCCCCAATCTCCCTGCCCGCCTCCCTCTTCCGCAGCTGATATGCTAAGATCTGGCTTGCCTTCTCCCCATACTCATATACTGCTCTTTGTAGCTTCCTCAACTGGCTGGTTTAGCACACTGGGCTAAACAGCTGGATTTTAAAGCAGACCAAGGCAGGCCAGCAGCACGGTTCAATTCCCTTACCAGCCTCCCCGAACAGGCGCCGGAATGTGGCGACTAAGGGCTTTTCACAGTAACTTCATTTGAAGCCTACTTGTGACAATAAGTGATTTTCATTCATTTAATTTTTCATTTTCAACTGGGCCTCAGCCTTTCCCATGGTTAGCAAGTCAAACTGCGTCTGGAGGCTCTGGCGCTCCTTCAGCAGCCCCTCCTCCGGGGATTCGGCATATCTCCTACCCACCCTCTGTATCTCCCCCACCAATCTCTCCCTCTCCATCCTCTCCCTGTGGGCCCTGATTGAAATTAACTCCCCACTGACCACTGCCTTCAGCGCCTCCCAGACCACACTCATCGACACCTCCCCATTATCACTGGCCTCCACATATATCTTTGGATACACCCCCGGACCCACCCACAGACCTCCTCATCCGCCAGTAGTCCCACGTCCATTCGCCACAATGGGCGCTGACCTCTCTCCTCCCCCATCTTCAGGTCCACCCAGTGTGGGGCATGGTCCGAGATAGAATTGGCCGAGTACTCCACCCCCTCCACTCTCGGGATTAGCGCCCTGTTTACCACGAAAAAATCTATTTGCGAGTAAGCCTTGTGTACAGGTGCCAGCCGCTCAGGCTGGAGGGCCAACCGCCCGACAGGCCAATGACGAGGAGGAGGAGGAACAGGACCTGGAGGACGAGGAGGAGGTGGTGGTGCCGGATGAAGGCACATTTACACTGCGACTGCATGTCTTTTGAGGATCTCCCGGACCTGGCCTGCAGGAGAAGACTGCGGATGAGCCGGGAGACTGTCCGACACATCTGCCATATGATGGCAACCTGGCACCGCAGGAGAGTGGGGGAGGACACCCACTCCCAGTGGCCGTGAAGTTGACGATGGTGTTCAACATTTATGCGACGGGGTCTTTCCAGTCCCTGAATGGGGCCCTGACCGGCGCACAGGTGCATCCGTGCCGCCACCGACGCCCTGTATGCGAGAGAGGAGTTGAACACGTGGCTACAGGGATGGTGCAGGAGGGAGGGTTTTGGTTTCCTGGATAATTGGGGCTCATTCTGGGGTAGGTGGACCTCTACAAACAGGATGGTCTTCACCTGAACCAGAGGGGTACCAATATCCTGGGGGGGAGATTTGCTAGTGCTCTTCGGGGGGGTTTAAACTAATTCAGCAGGGGGATGGGAACCTAAATTGTAGTCCCAGTGTACAGGATGTTGAGAGTAGTGAGGTCAGGGATAGGGTTAAAAGTTCGAAAGAGGGCACCGGCAAGCAGGACGCTGGTTTGAAGTGTGTCTACTTCAACGCCAGGAGCATCCGGAATAAGGTGGGTGAGCTTGCAGCTTGGTTTGGTACCTGGGATCTTGATGTTGTGGCGATTTCAGAGACATGGGTAGAGCAGGGACAGGAATGGTTGTTGCAGGTTCCAGGATTTAGATGTTTCTGTAAGAACAGAGAAGATGGTAAAAGAGGGGGGGGTGTGGCATTGTTAATCAAGGAAAGTATTACGGCGGTAGAAAGGACGCTTGAGGACTCGTCTACTGAGGTAGTATGGGCCAAGGTTAGGAACAGTAGAGGAGAGGTCACCCTGTTGGGAGTTATCTATAGACCTCCGAATAGTTCCAGAGATGTAGAGGAAAGGATTGCAAAGATGATTCTCGACAGGAGCGAGAGTAACAGGGTAGTTGTTATGGGGGACTTTAACTTTACAAATATTGACTGGAAATACTATAGTTCGAGGACTATAGATGGGTCAGTTTTTGTGCAGTGTGTGCAGGAGGGTTTTCTGACACAGTATGTAGACAGGCCAACAAGGGGCGAGGCCACATTGGATTTGGTACTAGGTAATGAACCCGGCCAGGTGTTAGATTTAGATGTAGGTGAGCACTT
The DNA here is from genome assembly GCF_902713615.1 of Scyliorhinus canicula. NCBI lineage: Eukaryota > Metazoa > Chordata > Chondrichthyes > Carcharhiniformes > Scyliorhinidae > Scyliorhinus > Scyliorhinus canicula. Next base: position 122,743,211 of record NC_052159.1, read on the forward strand.
TGGTGATAGTGATCACAACTCGGTTATGTTTACTTTAGCAATGGGCAGGGGTAGGTATATACCGCAAGGCAAGAATTATAGCTGGGGGAAAGGCAATTATGATGCTATTTGGCAAGATTTAGGATGTATAGGATGGGGAAGGAAACTGCAGGGGATGGGTACAGTCGAAATGTGGAGCTTTTTCAAGGAACAGCTACTGCGTGTCCTTGATAAGTATGTACCTGTCAGGCAGGGAGGAAGTTGTCGAGCAAGGGAACCGTGGTTTACTAAGGAAGTTGAAGCACTTGTCAAGAGGAAGAAGAAGGCTTATGTTAGGATGAGACATGAAGGCTCAGTTAGGGCACTTGAGAGTTACAAGTTAGCCAGGAAGGACCTAAAGGGAGAGTTAAGAAGAGCGAGGAGAGGACACGAAAAGTCGTTGACGGATAGGATCAAGGAAAACCCTAAGGCTTTCTATAGGTATATCAGGAACAAAAGAATGACTCGAGTAAGGTTAGGGCCAATCAAGGATAGTAGTGGAAAGTTATGTGTGGAATCAGAGGAGATAGGGGAAGCGTTAAATGATATTTTTCGTCAGTGTTTACACTGGAGAAAGACAATGTTGTCGAGGAGAACACTCAGGTTCAGTCGACCAGGCTAGATGGAATTGAGGTTCAAAAGGAGGAGGTGTTAGCAATTTTGGAAAATGTGAAAATAGATAAGTCCCCTGGGCCAGATGGGATTTATCCTAGGATTCTCTGGGAAGCCAGGGAGGAGATTGCAGAGCCTTTGTCCTTGATCTTTATGTCGTCTTTGTCGACAGGAATAGTGCCGGAAGACTGGAGGATAGCAAATGTTGTCCCCTTGTTCAAGAAGGGGAGTAGAGACAAACCTGGTAATTATAGACCTGTGAGCCTTACTTCGGTTGTGGGTAAAATGTTGGAAAAGGTTATAAGAGATAGGGTTTATAATCATCTTGAAAAGAACAAGTTGATTAGCGATAGTCAACACGGTTTTGTGAAGGGTAGGTCATGCCTCACAAACCTTATTGAGTTTTTTGAGAAGGTGACCAAACAGGTGGATCAGGGTAAAGCTGTTGATGTGGTGTATATGGATTTCAGTAAGGCGTTTGATAAGGTTCCCCACGGTAGGCTATTGCAGAAAATAAGGAAGTATGGAATTGAAGGTGATTTAGCGGTTTGGATCAGTAATTGGCTAGCTGAAAGAAGACAGAGGGTGGGGGTTGATGGCAAATGTTCATCCTGGAGTTCAGTTACTAGTGGTGTGCCGCAAGGATCTGTTTTGGGGCCACTGCTGTTTGTCATTTTTATAAATGACCTGGAAGAGGGTGTAGAAGGATGGGTTAGTAAATTTGCAGATGACATGAAGGTCGGTGGAGTTGTGGATAGTGCTGAAGGATGTTATAGGATACAGAGGGACATAGATAAGCTGCAGAGCTGGGCTGAGAGGTGGCAGATGGAGTTTAATGCGGAAAAGTGTGAGGTGGTTCGCTTTGGAAGGAGTAACAGGAATGCAGAGTACTGGGCTAATGGCAAGATTCTTGGTAGTGTAGATGAACAGAGAGATCTCGGCATCCAGGTACATAAATCCCTGAAAGTTGCCACTCAGGTTAATAGGGCTGTTAAGAAGGCATATGGTGTGCTAGCCTTTATGAGCAGGGGGATTGAGTTTCGGAACCACAAGGTCATGCTGCAGCTGTACATAACTCTGGTGCGGCCGCACCTGGAGTACTGCGTGCAGTTCTGGTCACCACATTCTAGGAAGGATGTGGAAGCTTTGGAAAGGGTTCAGAGGAGATTTACTAGGATGTTGCCTGGTATGGAGGGAAGGTCTTACGAGGAAAGGCTCAGGGAATTGAGGTTGTTTTCGTTAGAGAGAAGAAGGCTGAGAGGTGACTTAATAGAGACATATAAGATAGTCAGAGGGTTAGATAGGGTGGACAGTGAGAGTCTTTTTCGTCGGATGGTGATGACCAACACGAGGGGACATAGCTTTAAATTGAGGGGTGATAGATATAGGACAGATATCAGAGGCAGTTTCTTTACTCAGAGAGTAGTAGGGGTGTGGAACACCCTGCCTGCAACAGTAGTAGACTCGCCAACTTTAAGTGCATTTAAGTGGTCACTGGATAGACATATGGATGAAAATGGAATACTGTAGGTCCGATAGGCTTCAGATGGTTTCACAGGTCGGCGCAACATCGAGGGCCGAAGGGCCCGTACTGCGCTGTAGTGTTCTATGTTCTATGTTCTATGTTCTACATCCAGTACCCTGTGAACCGCGCCCACCAAGATGCCTGAGCAGCGGGCTTAGCTGCCGTCGCCAGGATTCCTCGGTGCATATGGCCCTACAGCCACCTGCGGATAGCAGGCCGCTGTTCACCAACAGGAAGGGTGACCACTCCAGTTACATTCAGGTGGTCTGCGACCACCAGATCCTGCATGTCTGCGCCCGATTCCTGGGCAGTGTGCATGACTCATTCATGTTGGCAAACTCAGTGATACCCAGCATGTTCGAGGGACACTCCCCCAGCTGAGGGGCTGGTTGCTGGGCGACAGGGGTTAGCCGTTGCGGTCGTGGTTGATGAAGTCTATATGGAGGCCACAGCGACGCTGAGACCTGCAACACTGATGCCCACTGTGCGACCTGGGGTGTGGTGGAAAAGTGCTTCGGGTGCTGAAGATGCCTGGACCGCTCTGGAGGGGCCCTCCAATACGAGGTAAGGAGGGTCGGCCGCATCATTGTGGTCTGTTGCGTCCTCCACATTATAGCCCAGCAGAGGGGCGATGTGCTGCAGGAGGATGGGTAGCAAGGGCAGGCGCCGTTAGACGAGGAAGATGAGCGGGAGGGGGACAATGAGCGGGTCATGGGGGCTGGCCAGGCACGGAACATGTTAATTGACACACGTTTCACCAACTAGGGGGAGGGGGGGGGGGGGTGGGGAAGGTTGCTCGGCAGGGGCACGGACGCCACAATACCACACCCCTTCACTACCAGACACCCTTACCTCCCACACGACCGACCACCCTCACCTCCCACATCACCGACCAACCTCACCTCCCACACCACCGACCACCCTCACCTCCCACACCACCGACCACCCTCACCTCCCACACCACCGAACACACTCACCTCCCACACCACCGACCACCCTCACCTCCCACACCACCGAACACCCTCACCTCCCACACCACCGCCACCCTCACCTCCCACACCACCGACCACCCTCACCTCCCACACCACCAGCCACCCTCACCTCCCACACCACCGACCACCCTCACCTCCCACACCACAAGCCACCCTCACCTCCCACACCACCGACCACCCTCACCTCCCACACCACCGACCACCCTCACCTCCCACACCACCGACCACCCTCACCTCCCACACCACCGACCACCCTCACCTCCCACACCACCGAACACACTCACCTCCCACACCACCGACCACCCTCACCTCCCACATCACTGACCAACCTCACCTCCCACACCACCGAACACCTTCACCTCCCCCACCACCGAACCACCCTCACCTCCCACATCACTGACCAACCTCACCTCCCACACCACCGAACACCCTCACCTCCCACACCACCGAACACCCTCACCTCCCACACCACCGAACACCCTCACCTCCCACACCACCGAACACCATCACCTCCCACACCACCGAACACCCTCACCTCCCACACCACAGAACACACTCACCTCCCACACCACCGAACACACTCACCTCCCACACCACCGACCACCCTCACCTCCCACATCACTGACCAACCTCACCTCCCACACCACCGAACACCCTCACCTCCCACACCACCGAACACCCTCACCTCCCACACCACCGAACACCCTCACCTCCCACACCACCGAACACCATCACCTCCCACACCACCGAACACCCTCACCTCCCACACCACAGAACACACTCACCTCCCACACCACCGAACACACTCACCTCCCACACCACCGACCACCCTCACCTCCCACATCACTGACCAACCTCACCTCCCACACCACCGAACCACCCTCACCTCCCACACCACCGAACCACCATCACCTCCCACACCACCGAACACACTCACCTCCCACACCACCGACCACCTTCACCTCCCACACCACCGAACACCCTCACCTCCCACACCACCAAACCACCATCACCTCCAACACCACCGACCACCCTCACCTCCCACACCACCAAACCACCATCACCTCCAACACCACCGACCACCCTCACCTCCCACACCACCAAACCACCATCACCTCCAACACCACCGACCACCCTCACCTCCCACACCACTGAACCACTGGGGCACTGGGTTGCTAGTGACAGCGGGTCTGGTCCATGGGATGGAGGATGATGATGACAGCCCGCTCTGCGATGAGCTCCGTGCTCCACATCGTTAGACAATGTCTGTCTCATGCCCACAGTAGCACCTTCCACCTGGGTGATCCCTGAATGTGGGATGGCCAGTCCATAACACGGTCCTGTCGAATTTCTGGGGACGGGGTGATGGGGACGGTCGAGGGTGGAGGAGGGGGAGCTGCACGGTCCACCCACTGGGCCTCACTCGTCCACCACCCCTCACCCCCAGTGGCCATCACTGACCGCCCCACCTCCACACCCATCAGACAGAGCACAGTGGCAGGTTTCAACGCTGTTTCCAGGTGTTTAATGTGAAGAGGTTTATACAGCCTGTGCGCTAGCCCCTATAACTAAACTGTGCACTGCACCCGTGCCAACTTAACTGGTGTCTAGCTTTCTGGTCTTGCGGGCCCCATCACTACACCTAGGTGGTTCCCCAGACGGTACAGCAGGAGTGAAGGTGTATACTGTGACCCCTGCCCTGCGACAAGGGTCCCCGTTGGCGCACGTCTCCTGGGGCGGACAGGCCTGGATGGGGCCGGCTGCTCCTCGGACGACCCGGGTGGTGTGGTGCCGCCCTATTCTGCCCACTGCACACCAGATGCACCAAGGACAGGAGGAGGGGAGTCTGAGGTGCTGTGATGTTCCGGGACCTCCCCTGCAGGAGTCACCGGCACGGGCCCCATCACCTCCTCCTCCCTCGGGATGCCCGATGGACCCCGGGCTTCTCCATGGGGTGCGAGCAGAGCCAACCCCCGAGGTCCCCCCGACAGCTGGCGCTGCGAGTCCTGGATGCCCACTCTGGTATCGACAAGGGTCTGTATGTTAGTGGCCATGGAGCACAGGGAGTGGACCATCTCCGTCTGGGACTGTACCACCTCCCTCTGGGTCTGTGCCACCTCCCTCTGGGTCTGTGCCACCTCCCTCTGGGTCTGTGCCACCTCTCTCTGGGACTGTACCACCTCCCTCTGGGTCTGTGCCACCTCCCTCTGGGTCTGTGCGATGCCGGCCTGCACCTGGGCAATGGCTCCGATGCTCTCAGCAATGGCCTGACGTGACAGAGCCACACTGCGGAGCGCTGCCAGCTGCAGCTGGCCCTGGCACATGGTTGCCTGTGAGTGGGCAGCCTGGTCCTGGGCCAGGGCCCCGCCTGGCCTTGCAAAATCTGACCCATGTCTGACACCGTCGCCCCCATTGCCTCCACCGCAGACGCCACCCGTGCAGTTTCAGCCAGGGTGGCACGCATGCCCTGCACCATTCCCAGCTCCTGCAGGCGGTTGGACCCCTCCACCTGCGTCTACAGGTGCAGGAAGCCGTCCGTCATCCCCTCCTCGAGTTCCTGGGTCTCTGACTGCTCCTGCAGTATGGGTGGGAATGGATCTTCCAGGAAACCGGGACCCATCTGGGCGGCAGTTGACTGCTGGAGCCGGCTGCCCTCTGACCGTCCGGCTCCTCGGCTGCTCCTACCTCCACCTGCTGTGGGGTGCTCACCAGTGAGGGTCCCAGAAGCCTCCTCACTAAACTGCCGAACCGAGGTGATAGTCTCTGAGATGGTGGAGGGTGTTGGAGACAGCAGTGATGGAAAGTCAATGCCCTCATCCGACCCGAACTCCAGGGTCTCCAGGATAGTGGTCCCCTGGGTATTGGTCCCCTGGGTATTGGTCTCCTGGGTAGTAGTCCCCTGGGTATTGGTCCCCTGGGTAGGGATCCCCTGGGTAGGGGTCTCCTGGGTATTGGTCCCCTGGGTAGGGGTCTCCTGGGTATTGCGTCTCCTGGGTAGTAGTCCCCTGGGTATTGATCCACTGGGTATTGGTCCCCTGGGTATTGGTCTCCTGGGTATTAGTCACCTGGGTATTGGTCCCCTGAGGTATCGGTCCCCTGAGTATTGGTCCCCTGGGTATTGGTCACCTGGGTAGGGGTCTCCTGGGTATTGGTCCCCTGGGTATTGGTCCCCTGGGTAGGGGTCTCCTGGGTATTGGTCCCCTGGGTAGGGGTCTCCTGGGTATTGATCCCCTGGGTAGGGGTCCCCTGGTTATTGGTCCCCTGGGTAGGGGTCCCCTGGGTATTGGTCCCCTGGGTATTGGTCCCCTGGGTAGGAGTCTCCTGGGTATTGGTCCCCTGGGTAGGGGTCTCCTGGGTATTGATCCCCTGGGTAGGGGTCCCCTGGGTATTGGTCCCCTGGGTAGGGGTCCCCTGGGTATTGGTCCCCTGGGTATTGGTCCCCTGGGTAGGGGTCTCCTGGGTATTGGTCCCCTGGGTAGGGGTCTCCTGGGTATTGGTCCCCTGGTTAGGGGTCTCCTGGGTATTGGTCCCCTGGGTATTGGTCCCCTGGGTAGGGGTCTCCTGGGTATTGGTCCCCTGGGTAGGGGTCTCATGGGTATTGGTCCCTTGGGTAGTGGTCTCCTGGGTAGTGGTCACCTGGGTATTGGTCTTCTGGATAGTGGTCCCCTGGGTATTGGTCCCCTGGGTAGGGGTCTCATGGGTAGTGGTCTCCTGGGTATTGGTCCCCTGGGTAGGGGTCCCCTGGGTATTGGTCCCCTGGGTAGGGGTCCCCTGGGTATTGGTCCCCTGGGTATTGGTCCCCTGGGTATTGGTCCCCTGGGTGTTGGTCCCCTGGGTAGGGGTCTCCTGGGTATTGATCCCCTGGGTAGGGGTCCCCTGGGTATTGGTCCCCTGGGTAGGGGTCCCCTGGGTATTGGTCACCTGGGTAGGGGTCTCCTGGGTATTGGTCCCCTGGGTATTGGTCCCCTGGGTAAGGGTCTCCTGGGTATTGGTCCCCTGGGTAGGGGTCTCCTGGGTATTGATCCCCTGGGTATTGGTCCCCTGGGTAGGGGTCCCCTGGGTATTGGTCCCCTGGGTATTGGTCCCCTGGGTAGGGGTCTCCTGGGTATTGGTCCCCTGGGTAGGGGTCTCCTGGGTATTGGTCCCCTGGTTAGGGGTCTCCTGGGTATTGGTCCCCTGGGTATTGGTCCCCTGGGTAGGGGTCTCCTGGGTATTGGTCCCCTGGGTAGGGGTCTCATGGGTATTGGTCCCTTGGGTAGTGGTTTCCTGGGTAGTGGTCACCTGGGTATTGGTCTTCTGGATAGTGGTCCCCTGGGTATTGGTCCCCTGGGTAGGGGTCCCCTGGGTATTGGTCCCCTGGGTAGGGGTCTCATGGGTAGTGGTCTCCTGGGTATTGGTCCCCTGGGTAGGGGTCCCCTGGGTATTGGTCCCCTGGGTAGGGGTCCCCTGGGTAGTGGTCCCCTGGGTATTGGTCCTCTGGGTATTGGTCCCCTGGGTGTTGGTCCCCTGGGTATTGGTCCCTTGGGTATTGGTCTCCTGGGTATTGGTCCCCTGGGTATTGGTCTCCTGGGTAGTGGGCCCCTGGGTAGTGGTCCCCTCTGTAGAGGTCTCTTGGGTAGGGGTCCCCTGGGTATTGGTCTCCTGGGTATTGGTCTCCTGGGTATTCGTCCCCTGGGTATTGGTCCTCTGGGTATTGGTCCCCTGGGTATTGGTCCCTTAGGTAGAGGTCTCCGGGGTATTGGTTCCTCTGGGTATTGGTCACCTGGGTATTGGTCACCTGGGTAGGGATCTCCTGGGTATTGGTCCCCTGGGTGTTGGTCCCCTGGGTATTGGTCCCCTGGGTATTGGTCTCCTGGGTATTGGTCTCCTGGGTATTGGTCTCCTGGGTAGTGGGCCCCTGGGTAGTGGTCCCCTCTGTAGAGGTCTCTTGGGTAGGGGTCCCCTGGGTATTGGTCTCCTGGGTATTGGTCTCCTGGGTATTCGTCCCCTGGGTATTGGTCCTCTGGGTATTGGTCCCCTGGGTAGGGGTCCCCTGGGTAGGGGTCTCTTGGGTATTGGTCTCCTGGGTAGAGGTCTCCTGGGTATTGGTTCCTCTGGGTATTTGTCTCTGGGTATTGGTCCCCTGGGTATTGGTCCCCTGGGTATTGGTTCCCTGGGTAGTGGTCCCTGGGGTCTTGGCCCCCCTCCGGCCCGCCACAATGTCGAGTGCCCTCTGCTCGGTCACAGTGAGGGGACGCAGGTCAGGTGGTTCCCCCTCTTCGGTCTCCTCCCACTCCCGGCAGTTGTGCGCAGCCTTGTCCTGGGCAAACACAAACAGCAACAGTGTTAGACGGTCCAACACATGCAGCCCAGCGGTTGGGTCTCTGATGGCATCTGTGGCCAGAGAACGGAGCCATTGCGGCTGGCATGGTTGGTGCAGCTATGTGGGTCAGGGTGTGGTTCCGACCATCCCCCTGGGGTGGGGGGCCGCGCGGGTCACGTGTGTGTGGGGTAGGATACTGCCAGAGGTTGGGTACTCACCCTGGCCACCCTGAGGAGGTCGTGCAGTTTCTTCCTGCACTGGTCTGCAGTCCGGGCCACCACCCCGACGGCGCTGACAGCTTCTGCCACCTCTGCCCAGGCATGGCGAACGATGCGCCTGCTAACCTCTGTCCCAGCCCGGGGTATAGAATGGGCCTCCTCTCCTCCACGGAGACAAGGAGGGTCTTGAGTTCGCCGTCGCGGAATCACGGTGCTGATCTCCTTGCGGCCACCTTGCCTGTGATGCTTGTTTGTGGGAGGGGTGAGAGTTACTTATGTCCAGCATTAGCAAATTGGCCGTCGGTCTGTTGATATCGTGATGGCTTTCACAATGCGCCTGTGCTAGACCCTTGTGAGCGGTTGAATCTCTGCAGCTGGGGACCCGATGACGCCATCGTGAAACGCCACTGTTTTCACAACAGCGTCAACACTTACTCTCATTGTGGGAGAATCCAGCCCCACATTAAAATCAGCCATGACCTTTTTGAGTGCTGCAGCAGGCTCAATGGGCTGAATGGCCTTCTCCTGCTCCAATTTCTTATGATTTTATGATCTTAAGTAAAAGATTTTAACAATTGTCTGTACATTAGAAAACAGTCAGAAAATCTGTATTTGGTTATTTTTGACTGAAAGAATGTTCGAATGATAGCAAATAAGAATAATACAGAATAAAAAACAAAAATGAACTGTTTGGGTGTTGTTTTTTGAAAAATTAAACATATTCTAAATGTTTATTTTAATAACAAGCTCCATGCAATGATAAGACTAGTACCGACATTGGAGTATCCTTATTACAATGCTGTTAGTGTTCATATCAAGTTACAGTGCATAAACTAAAAACTTACACAACCGGTTATTCCAGGCAGGAAGGAAGAATTTCCCTGGGTCTGTTAACAGTTTGAGCTAAAAGTATGCTGTTCGATCAATGACTTCTACGTGGTTTTCAAACAAATCCTAAACATTCAGGAAATAGTGCGACAATTTTCAGAGACAAAACAATATTTTTACAGTGTTTGCATTCATTTTTACAATGTCCATCGAGCAAAATCATGGATTTTCAGCATGGCAGAACCTTCATGGCTCGGGAATTTCCCTGATTATTCTCTGGAACAAAACATTTCTTTGCTTGGTAAATGAAGAGGCCCCATATTAATTTCTCCGACGATGGTAAGCTGGAAATGAGACAGAAGCTCGCTCATTAACATTAATGAGCATAGAGGCCCACTTCCAGTTCCACATCAGGCCTCCCAGTTCACATCACGGGAAGGATTCTTCGCCCCACCAGCCGGCCGATGGGGTTTCCAATTGTGGCCAGCCCATGCCATCGGAAAATCCCTGGGTGTGTGTACGCTGCCGGAGTGACAGAGAATCCAGACTTTCATCTTTATATCTGAAACTCATGTCAACAATTTATACTCACCGATGTCTTGTTGGTTACCCGGGGCCAGATCGAACCCAGATCCTTGTCGCCGTGAGGCAACCGTGCTAACCACTGCACCACCGTGCCGCCCAATTCAAAAGAGAATTTTGATTTAGCCCTGCAGCCTCACGGGCGCCGACATCCCAGGTTCGCTCTCGGCTCTGGGTCACTGTCCGTGTGGAGTTTGCACATTCTCCCCGTGTTTGCGTGGGTTTCGCCCCCCCACAACCCAAAGATGTGCAGGGTAGGTGGATTGGCCACACTAAATTGCCCCTTCATTGGAAAAAATGAATTGGGTACTCTAAATTTATTTTTAAAAAGGGGGACAGGGTGTCAGCCATAATCCATTTTCCATTTAAATGCAAAAGATCCATGCCAACCTTCTGCCACAAAGTTGTGACTGCCTCGCCCATCTGCATAGGTTCCTTGCTCTGCCTGCACTGAAATCTTTGCATGTTTCACAGTTCTCCACCATCAACCCAATGTCCTGGTTGATGCCAAGCCAATAGACTGCTTCCCTGGCTCTCCGCTTCCACTTTTCCATCCCAAGTGCCTGTCATGCAATTTCACGAGGATCATTGACCATAATGCCTTGGGAATCACAATTCGCTGATTCAGCAGCAAAAGTCCATTCACATCACTTAATTCTGCTTGAATATTGGAGAAGCGTGAACATGATTCATCCTTCATGGATATACTTTCTCACTTTCTGCAGTTTCTTCTTTATTGATTTTTGACTTGTTAGTGAATGGCAGAGACTCTGTCACCATGTTTACGTGGACCTGTACATCCTCATCCAGCTGGAGTGGTTCCTCATTGCCGCTCTTGATCTTCTTGTCTTGATTGGGCTGAACGCCTTGTGCAGTCAGCTTGTCTCCCAGGAAGGTGATGCTGTGCACGCTGACTTGACATTTCACCCTGTTCAACTTCAGACTGTTTTTCTTGATACTCCTTAGGATCCTGAGAAGCTGTTTATTATGCTCTTTCCGAGTCGACCCCCAAATAATAATGTCATCCACAGACACACCAGCCCCTGGAATCCCTTCAACTCTATGCTCTATGGCACGATGAAAGATCTTGGAAGCCGAGATGATGCCAAGTGACATTCTTAAAAAGCAATATCTCCCGAAGGTTGTGTTGAACGTGCACATTTTGGTGCTTTCTTTAGCTAGTTTCAGTTGCAAGAATCCTTGTGATGCGTTCAATTTGCTGAAGCGTGTTGCTCCTGCCATTTCACACGTTATCTCCTCCCTTTTTGGTATAGGGTAGCGTTCCCTTTTAATATTGAGATTCAAATCCTTCGGATCCATGCAGTTTCTTAAGTTCCCATTGTGTTTCTTCACACAGACCATGGAATTAACCTAGTCTGTAGGGACTTCAACACATTTAAGACAGTAATTCTCACTAGCTTTGCCTTTAGGTTATCCCTCAATGTTGCTGACACACATCTCTGTGCATGAATCACAGGTTTTGCATCTTCCTTGAATTGAATCTTTCACACGTATGGTAACGTTCCAAAACCTTGGAAAATTTCAAGGAAAGATGTGTTTTCTTCCTTATCCTTCAAAGTTATCTTTAGTGGTTCGGTTTTTTCGTACAGTATCTTTAAGTTCTTAGTAAATCATCAAACCTGGTACCATGTCATGTTCTGCAGACTGGCCGAAGTGAATGAGGAACTCCAGAACATCTAGTTTAAATAATTTATTATTAAACAGCTGCGTGTTAAAATAATTAGGATGAATAAAATAACAAACTACCACCACTAATTAACTATTGGAGAGCTACTGCAAAATACGTCTATCCTCCAGCATGACTTACCACATAGACTACATAGAGTTTACAGTTCAGAAGGAGGCCATTCGGCCCATCGAGTCTGCACTGGCCCCTGGAAAGAGCACTCTACCTAAGCCCACACCTCCATCCCATCCCCATAACCCAGTAATCCCACCAAACTGTTTTTGGACACTAAGGAGCAATTTGGCCTGGCCAATCCACCTAACCAGCACATCTTTGGACTGTGGGAGGAAACCGAAGCACCCAGAGGAAACCCATGCCGACACGGGGAGAACGTGCAGACTCCACACAGACAGTAACCCAAGCCGGGAATCGAACCTGAGACCGTGGAGCTGTGAAGCAACTATGCTAACCACTGTGCTACCGTGCTGCCCCACTGTGCTTTTCGTTCCTCCAGTCATGATGGTTCGGATGGTGGTGAATTGTGACTTCAGGAGAAGGTATTGGAGTGAGGTTTAATGCGATGATTGTTGGAGAGTGATGGGAATTGGGTGCAGGGAAGTTTTTATGTAGTTACACTGCAGGTGATTGAATTGTGAATAGAGAGTGAGAGGAGAATACTTATCATGAAAACTCTGGTGCAATCATTGAACTTCCTGTGGCATTGAAGCCATGTCCTGGGAGCTAGATGTATGGCATTCCGTTTACCCTCTGATGTTAGTTTCTCTGCTGTTTGGCCTTTCACACCTTTTGTTCTCTCTGGGGATCACCATTAGCACTCTTTCCCCATGGTTTCTGTAGTTATTAGCACCCCATTTCCCTGGGTTTCTGTGGCTCTGATTCATCTTTCATTCTCACACCACAGTATAAATATTTCCCACTTTCTCTGTCTGTTAGCTTTGACAAAGAGTCATCAGACTCGAAATTTAGCTGTTTTCTCTCCGTACAAATGCTGCCAGACCTGCTGAGATTTTCCAGCATTTTCTCTTTGGTTTTAGGTCATCCACATGCGTGAGGTCCGTGTGGGGTGGGTGACCCAGCAATTCCCGTGGTGGGGGGATGCCCCTATTTGTTGGTGGTTGGGCAGGATTTGCATTGTGTGGGTGACGGGGGCCACCCACCAGGCCTTGCTATCTGGTCGCCCACTCAAAATAGGAGCCCGACAGTGGGATTCGTGGTGGAATCCCTTGCAATCCCCTCTGTGCATAAATGTGCATGGCAAAGAACACTAAATTGCTTCTGGGCACCGCTCCCAGGGCCAGTGCAAAATGGAAGTGATTCTCCTGGCGGGAGAATGGAGTGTCCTGAATGGAGGAGTATACTGCACATTGTGTATTTATATCGCTTTCTTGCCGGCGGCAATGAAGCTAATCAGAGCACTTTGAGATAGCACATGCATGCTGCCATTCAAGGTGACATAATCAACCGTTAGCTCAGGTAACTACACAGAGTAGGTCCTCGGCCTGTACTGAAGATAACTCCAGAATAAAGCTCCTTAGTTAGTTGAACCTGCACGGCCGCCAAGCCTCAATGCTGCAACCAATACACAAAATACCAATACACAAAATTAATACATTGGTATTTGTGTGAAAATTGAAAGGTGGAAAGCTTCGATAACATGTAATTTTTCAATTGTGTTACCAAGCGACTATTTATATGTTTGTTATTTGTTTTCATAGAATGTACAGTGCAGAAGGAAGCCATTTGGCCCATCAAATCTGCACCGACCCTTGGAAAGAGCACCCTACCTAAGACCACACCTCCACCCTATCCCCGTAACCCAGTAACCCCATCTAACATTTTTGGACACTCAGGGCAATTTAGCATGGGCAATCCGCCTAACCTACATATCTTTGGACAGTGGGGGAAAACCGGAGCACCCGGAGGAAACCCACGCAGACACGGGGAGAAAGTGCAGACTCCGCACTGGAAGTGAGCCAAACCGGGAATCGAACCTGGAACCCTGAAGCTGTGAAGCAAAAGTGCTAACCACTGGGCTACCGTGCCCTCCACTGTGTTACCGTGCACCCCCCTCCCCCCACCGTGGGCATAATGGGTCTGTAACCAATACAACCAGCCCTAACCTTCCTCAGTCAGCAGACTTGAAGAGCCTGGCCGGTATATTATGCATAGAGTATCTTTAGGGAGTGGAGTAAGGGGAGCTGAGCAGCTTTATATGTCCTTGGAGCCTCTCTCCTCTTTTACTTTGTCTTATTGTTCCTTCTGTAAACTCGCTATCTCACTAAAATGCTGGAAGACAATCACAAAGCAGCAGCATGAGATGACATGTTATCTGTGTCACAACCATTTCACATTTTGGCAACTGTAACAACTATTTCATTCCTCATTCCACGGGGATTTCCAATGACGCACAAAAGACCCGCTGAATCACATCAACAGAATGACCCAATTTACTGCCAGCATAAAAATGACAGTTCTCTATAGGTTCCTGTTCGCCTTCCAGTGCCTGCCTGTTCTCATCCCCAAGTCCTCCTTTAAGCGGGTAAATAGGAGTATTACGGGATTTGTGTGGGCAAATAAGACCCCGCGGGTTAAGAGACTGTTCGTGGAGCGCAGTCGTGAGGGGGGTGGGTTGGCCCTGCCGAACTTGTGCAGCTATTACTAGGCAGCGAATGTGTCTATGATTCGGATGTGGGTAATGGAGGGAGAGGGGGCGGCGTGGAAACGGCTAGAAGCGTCGTCCTGTAAAGGCACTAGCTTGGGGGCACTGGTGACGGCACCGTTGCCGCTTCCGCCGATGCGGTACACCACGAGCCCAGTGGTGGCGGCGACATTGAGGATCTGGGAGCAGTGGAGACGGCATAGGGGGGAGGTCGGGGCCTCAGCTTGGACCCCGATACGGGACAATTATAGGTTTGTTCCAGGTAGGATAGATGGTGGGTCCTAAGTTGGTATAGGGCGGGAATCAAAAGAATGGGGGACTTGTTTATTGATGGTACCTTTGCCAGTCAGAGGGCGCTGGCAGAGAAATTTGGGCTATCCCCGGGGAATACCTTTAGGTACATGCAGGTTCGGGCGTTCGTGAAAAAGCAGGTGCGGGAATTCCCACGGCTGCCTGTTTGGAGGATACAGGATAGGGTGGTCTCGGGCGTGTGGGTTGGGGATGGCAAGATATCGGAAATATACCAGGAGCTGCAGGCGGCGGAGGAGATCTCGGTGGAAGGGCTGAAGGGGAAATGGGAGGATGAGCTGGGCGAAGAGCTGGATTAGTTAGGAACAGATGCCCTATTTTGTTTTGTTTGTTAAATTCTTAGCTGGATAGAGGGTTAAGTGATTTTTATTGATATATTGCTTTGTTTTCTTTGTATTATTCTCTTTTTTGTAGTGTTTTGTAAAAAGATTATTGAAAAATTTGGAATAAAAACATTTTTAAAAAAAAGAAATACTCCGTCGGGAAACCGGCCTATCCGGTGCGCAGAGTCGCTGAGGCCCCGGAGAATCGGTCGTAAGGGCAGATAATGAGGTGCATACTGCACTTCCGGGCCATGTGGCGGGCGACGCGATTTCAGCGGGTTGGGGGGTCCGGAAAATCCAAAATTGGCGCGAAACCGGCGTCAAGCCAGATTTCGGCTTCGGAGCCGATTCTCCGGCCAATCGCGTTTCGCGATTTCGCGCCATGTCACAGAGAATCCAGCCGGTGGTTTTAATTCCATTTTCCTGCCTGCCCCCACCCCTCATAATGACCGTGACTTCCTTCAGAGAATCCCTGCAGTGCAGAAGGAGGCCATTTGGTCCATCGGGTCTGCACCTCTCTGAAAGAGCACCCTTCCTGGGCCCATTCCCTGGCCAATCCCTGTAATCCCATCTAATCTTTGGGAGACTAAGGGACAATTTAGCATGACCAATCCACCTAACCAGAGGAGGCCCACTCAGATACGGTGGGGGTGGAATGTGCAAACACCATACAGTCACTCAAGTTCGGAATCAAACCAATAGGCTAATCAATGTGCCCAAATTGTAAATCAAAAATCTGCTCAACTCAGCTTTGAATATATTCAGTGACCCAGCCTCCGCTGCTCTCTGTGGATCAGAACTCACAACCTTTAAGAAAAGATGTTTGTTCTCTCAGTCCTAAAAGGGAGATTCCTTGTTATTAAACTGCATCCCCATCATTCTAGATTTCCCCATGAGGGGGAACTTTGTCTCAGTATCTACCTAGTCAAGCCCCTTCAAAATCATATCTGTTTCAATATAATCACCTCTCATTCTTCTAAACTCCAATATAACCCAATCTACTCCACCCTGCCTCATTATATAAACACTTCATCTCAGGAACCAGCCTAGTAAATCATTCCAAACTCTTTCCACGGCAGGCATATCGCTCCTTAAATAAGGAGACCAAAACTGTACATATTACTTTAGATCTGGCCTCACCGATGCCCAGTACAGTTGTAGCAAGATAACAAGATATTTTTATGCTCCTTCCCCTGAACAGGCACCGGAGTGTGGCGACTAAGAAATTGGGTGGCACAGTGGTTAGCTCTGCTGCCTCATAGCTCCAGGAACCCGAGTTCAATTCCGGTCTCGGGTGACTGTCCATGGGGAGTTTGCACTCCTCCTCATATCCAGATGCGGCAGCATTCCTCTCATTTCTTGTCCATTCGCCCATTTCTTCAACTTTGATCCCAGGTAGAGTGTTCATAGGTTATTTTACTTGAGCCTGGCCTGTCTGACTTGACATTGATACGTGTAAACTATCTGGTTGGGGTCAACAGCTAATGATCAACAGCAGAAACTCAAGGTGATTTTTCCTCTTCTTCGCCTGAGCGGCACTGAGGCCAATTAAAGCTCATGAACCCATCCCACCCTGGATCAACCAACCAAGCCACAGTGACTGAAGGTCGAAATTTTCCGCTTTCCTTTGGTCAATGTAAGAGCAGCAACACATTCACACATTGAGTCAAACATTTTATCAACACACAAAAAGACTTTCCCATTTCAGGTGCAGTTTGATTTCAGGCTTCGGGCAGACAGGAGGAAAATGGAGAGGAAGAAGCAACTGTATCCAAAATGACCTCTTCAGTTTGTCGCACACAGGGGTATGTTATTTAAAATAAGTAAATGTTGTTCTGAACCAACAGAAGTGTAATGTCTAAATTCAGCAACTTTAGCAACCAAAAAGAAAATGCAGAGTAATGTGTGTCTTTTTGCCTAAATTAATATTAAGCGGCACGGTAGCAGAGTGGTTAGCACTGTTGCTTCACAGCACCAGGGTCCCAGGTTCGATTTCCGGTTTGGGTTACTGTCTGTGCGGAGTCTGCACATTCTCCCCGTGTCGGCGTGGGTTTCCTCTGCTTTCCCTCTCCAAAGTCCTGAAAGACGTGCTGTTAGGTAATTTGAACATTCTGAATTCTCCCTCTGTACCCGAACAGGAACCGGAATATGCCAACTTGGGGCTTTTCACAGTCACTTCATTGCACTGTTTTTTTTTTTTTATAAATGTTTTTTTATTGAGTTTTCATATTTTATATATGACAAATTACAAGTTATTAGAGAGAGAGAAAAAAAAAAGGAAAACACAAAAATTTAACATGAATATTTACAGGTAAGCATCTTCATAACAATAATTGTGGCCGCCCCCTTTAGCCAGCATACATATTTTACATTCCCCAATATGGCCGAGGCACATGTTTATAGGCATTTATTTATAGTTTGGTTTTGGGCCTTGGCTTGCCATCAAACCCCCATACCGAGCCCGTAGCACCCCCCCCCCCCTCCCCCCGGCTACCTTCCCCCGATTCCCGTCCATTGTCCCCTGGTTCTTGGCCACCCGACTATTCTTCCTCATGTACGTTGGCCACAAACAGGTCCCGGAACAGTTGCATGAATGGCTCCCACGTTCTGTGGAAGCCGTCGTCCGACCCTCGGATGGCGAATTTGATTTTCTCCATTTGGAGAGATTCCGAGAGGTCGGACAGCCAGTCTGCAGCTCTGGGTGGTGCTGCTGACCGCCAGCCAAACAGGATTCTACGGCGGGCAATCAGGGAGGCAAAGGCAAGGGCGTCCGCCCTCCTCCCCAGGAATAGATCTGGCTGGTCTGAAACCCCGAAGACCGCCACTATCGGGCATGGCTCCACCCTCACCCCCACCACTTTGGACATAGCCTCGAAGAAGGCTGTCCAGTACTCCACAAGTCTGGGGCAAGACCAGAACATGTGGGCGTGGTTGGCCGGGCCTCTTTGGCACCGCTCACATTTGTCCTCCACCTCCGGGAAGAACCTACTCATACGGTTTCTCGTTAAGTGGGCTCTATGTACCACTTTTAGTTGCGTCAGGCTGAGCCTTGCGCACGTGGAGGTGGAGTTGACCCTATGCAGTGCTTCGCTCCAGAGTCCCCACCCTATCTTCATCCCCAGGTCGTCCTCCCATTTCCTTCTTGTTGCGTCCAGTACGGTGTCGTCCCTATCTACCAGTCGGTCATACATGTCACTACAGTTCCCTTTCTCTAGGATACTTGCGTCCAGTAGGTCTTCCAGTAGTGTCTGTCGTGGCGGTTGTGGGTACCTCCTTGTCTCTTCATTGCACTGTTAATGTAGATAAAGATTATTATTATATATAGACACAAATTTCACTCCCCAGGTGACTGAAATCGCTGTGACATCAATAGTGAACTTTCCCATTCCCCTGTCATTACTCTAGTGCAAATGGGGCAGAAACGTGCTCATGACCGTGTTACCGAGCAGGAGAAACTGTGGGAAATACACCCCCACAAATACAACGCACTTTAATGGCGGAAAACATTTTTGTGGAATTTAATGAAGCTGTCATTTCCCATTCATTTCAATGGGAGGGAAGAAAACTTAACCCAATTTTCTGATCGCAGGCGTTAGAGTTGCCCCTGAAAGATGGCTCATTGACAGTTGAGCTGGTGTCTGCTGCATGTAGAGGGGGTGGTCACAAATTCAACCCCTCTCAGCTCGAAGCGTTGTGGCAATATCACTGCAATGGGTTCCAGTATCCTTGGACTGTCCAGGAGGAAATGCAGCCGGGATTCCTACAGTTGATTGTTGCCCAGTGGAAAGTGTTTGTGTGTGTCCAGCTGCTAAGGGCAGGATTGGACTTTGGTATTGCTGTGAAATACCGAGCTGATGATCACCTTCAAGGCCCACAGATGAAAAAGACCCATTCCAGCAAGATGTGGGAGTGAAACAACGGCAGAAAGCAGCACCTCGGGAAAGAAGGGAGTTGTTTTTAATACACTCGGGCTGCAGGTTTCAACCACATGAAAAAAAAAGTGTCATTTGGGTTTTCTAAGTCCCAAACCAGAATTCCGAAATGTCAGAAGATAAATATAAACAAACTAAGTCCTTTCACGTTTATTCATGTGCCCTGGAGGACTTGAAATGTCTATTTGATTGCATTTTGATTGCATTTTGGAGTATAGGGGTCAGGTGTATTAGGGGCACTGCTCATTGGAATGTTGGTCAAATGCTCCAGACTGTGTTTACCCAGACAGACACGCATGAAAAAATATACAATCTATATGGGTTCTATTCAACCAAATAACATCAGGTCCTTACTTCTTTAATTCATATCTAAGACATTTAAAATATGTAATGTCTGTGCACCGATATATATATATAACTTCATTTCTTACTAATCAGAGGGATGCAATAGCATCTATCAAAATATAACCAAAATCATTTTGAAATATTCTTATAAATACATAGGTTTAGAATACAGCAGGATTTGAAAACATGTTTCACCGATAATGTAATTCCATTAAAGTTGTGGCACAAGATTATTCAGTTAAATATCTTGTGAATGTTGTCACTGCCCCCCAAAATGTAACCTCTGTTGTACAATGGCTGTTTCCTCAAAGCCTGTTCTATTTTCCAAACTACACAAATCTGGAAGGAATTCAAACATGCTAATCAATTTTGGGTTAATATATTTATGCACATGAAACTGTTGAATGATCAATAAAACTGCTACATGTTAATGAAATATATTGCCAAGTATCACTAATACAATCTTGTTCAGACGTTCCTTCCAACCTGCTTTCCATTATCGTTCTTGTTATAACTGCCTGTGTACTGGTATCAGCTAACAGACTCTCACCGAGACACTTTCTTTGCATTCAAAGGTAAGATTATTTTCCTTTTCCCATCTCTGTTGCAGCTCAACAATAACCAGTAATGACCTTAGAATGTTTCAAAAGTGCAAGACAGTATTTGATTGAAATGGGAGGTAAAGTGGCCTTAATGGTCAAATAAATGGAAGAGAGTGCTGAATAATTGCATGGGTTCAGTGGTTTCGCGATAAACGAAGAAACTTTAAATGTATCTGAGATGTATTATCACAAGCATAGCCATAGGCAAGTTTTATACTGCTCTGAAGCAGCTGGACTCTGTGAGATGGAGCTGATAGGAGGGGTGCTATCAGGTGGCAGGCTGGGTAATTACAACTCTCTATTTGGACCGCTGTAGTGATGCTGCATTTGATAAGCAGAGAATAATGAAGAAAAAGGAGCAATGATAATGCAAAGCTAAATGGTTGAAAATAGTCTATCACAGCCTCAACCCTGAGGGAGTCTGTGGGGACTTTGAGCTATCTTCGACAGTTTTCAACCAGAAAAGAAAGAAAGACATTTGCCTTCTTCATTCTTTTTGTTGAATTTACGCCTTGTGGGACCACAGCAAAATTTGAAGAGGAATCATTGAGATGTGAAGTGAATGTGATTTAGAGCAATAATTGCACGCCTCGTTGAAGGTCACAGCATCAATATTCTTAGAAATATTATCCTTTTATTTCATAGAATCAAAGGGGCACAACTGGAATCTTCAGCACCTTCCTGGCAGTTTGCTCAAACAATCGGTTCAAAAATAAACCTCTTCATTAACAAGCCCTTCATTGGTGGTACAGCAAAAAAAATAGATATTGAAATACATTATAAATAAATCTCACCGTAACTGTAATCTGACTTTACCCCTTTCTCGGGAACGATTGATCATAAACCTCACCTCACACCTCCCCCTCCTCCCATGGCAGATTAACAATATCTGAAAATTTTATTTATCACATTACATCCCATTATAACATTCCATCTACAGGCCATTCATCTTTATTTGCCACCATCATGCTGCTTTCTGCTGCTTTCAACAACTTTGCCAACCTGCAGTAACATAAATGCATGCAAAAAATGGATCCAACACATTCGAGCACAAATCGACAGATGCCACAGATGTCAAAGATAAAAATTAATAAGAAATGGTATATGCCATTGATGTCAATTATAATGAATAATTGCAAATGGTCTTTTGATTAGCTATATTATATAATTTCCCATTTTGTCTTTCCATTGACTTGAGCAGAAAGTGATTTGTGGTATTTTCTGGAAAATGTATTTGCAGCCATGTTTGAATTCAGCACTGTCAGGGAACTAAATTCATATTGGCACAGAGGATATCTTCTTTTCAATAGAGAAAATGACTTTAGCCCCAATGTAGAATCAAAATCAGTAACTCATCGGAGCTGATTTCTATAGTTACATTTTCAATGGCGGTTACTGAAATATTTTAAAACTGAAATATTCCAAAATTATTGAGCAAATTAGAGGAAACGGTAAAAGTGTTTTGAATTAATTACAATTAGAACATAGAACAGAGAAGAACATAGAACATTACAGCGCAGTACAGGCCCTTCGGCCCACGATGTTGCGCCGACCTGTGAAACCCTTCTAAAGTCCCTCTACACTATTCCCTTATCGTCCATATGCCTATCCAATGACCATTTGAATGCGTTTAGTGTTGGCGAGTCCACGACTGTTGCAGGCAGGGCATTCCACGCCCTTACTACTCTCTGAGCAAAGAATCTACCTCTGACATCTGTCCTATATCTATCTCCCCTCAATTTAAAGCTATGTCCCCTCGTGCTGGACATCACCATCCGAGGAAAAAGGCTCTCAACGTCCACCCTATCTAATCTTCTGATCATCTTGTATGCCTCAATTAAGTCACCTCTTAACCTTCTTCTCTCTAACGAAAACATCCTCAAGTCCTTCAGCCTTTCCTCGTAAGATTTTCCCTCCATACCAGGCAACATCCTTCTAAATCTCCTCTGTACCCTTTCCAATGCTTCCACATCCTTCCTATAATGCGGCGACCAGAACTGCACGCAATACTCCAAATGCGGCCGCACTAGAGTTTTGTACAACTGCAACATGACCTCATGGCTCCGAAACTCAATTCCTCGACCAATAAAAGCTAACACACCGTACGCCTTCTTAACAACCCTCTCAACCTGGGTGGCAACTTTCAGGGATCTATGGACATGGACACCAAGATCTCTCTGCTCGTCCACACTACCAAGAATCTTACCATATCGCCCAGTACTCTGTCTTCCTCTTATTCCTTCCAAAATGATCACCTCACACTTTTCTGCATTAAACTCCATTTGCCACCTGTCAGCCCAGCTCTGCAGCTTATCTATGTCCCTCTGTAACTTGTAACATCCTTCTGCACTGTCCACAACTCCACCGACTTTAGTGTCATCTGCAAATTTACTCACCCATCCTTCTACGCCCTCCTCCAGGTCATTTATAAAAATAAGCGGCCCCAAAACAGATCCTTGTGATACACCACTAGTAACTGGACACCAGTCTGAACATTTCCCATCAAGCACCACCCTTTGCCTTCTTCCAGCTAGCCAATTTCTGATCCAAACTGCTAAATCACCCTGAATCCCATGCCTCTGTATTTTCTGCAATAGCCTACCATGGGGAACCTTATCAAACGCTTTACTGAAATCCATATACACCACATCAACTGCTTTACCGTCATCCACCTGTTTGGTCACCTTCTCGGAGAACTCAATAAGATTTGTTAGGCTTACCCTTCACAAAACCGTGTTGACTATCGTGATAACCAGACGATTATACATTCTATCTCTTATAAACCTTTCCAAGACTTTTCCCACAACAGAAGTAAGGCTCACTGGTCTATAGTTACCGGGGTTGTCTCTACTCCCCTTCTTGAACAAGGGGACAACATTTGCTATCCTCCAGTCTTCTGGCACTATTCCTGTAGACATAGAAGACTTAAAGATCAAAGCCAAAGGCTCAACAATCTCCTCCCTAGCTTCCCAGAGAATCCTAGGATAAATCCCATCCGGCCCAGGGGACTTATCTATTTTCACACTTTCCAGAATCGCTAACACCTCCTCCTTATGAACCCTAAGCCCTTCTAGTCTAGTAGCCTGTATCTCAGTATTCTCCTCGACAACATTGTCTTTTTCCTGTGTGAATACAGATGAAAAATACTCATTTAGCACCTCTCCTATCTCCTCGGACTCCACGCACAACTTCCCACTACTGTCCATGACTGGCCCTACTCTTACCTGAGTCATTCTTTTATTCCTGACATATCTATAAAAAGCTTTAGGGTTATCCTTGATCCTACCTGCCAAAAACTTCTCATGTCCTCTCCTGACTCTTCTTAGCTCTCTCTTTAGGGCCTTCCTAGCTAACTTGTAACTCTCAAGCGACCTAACTGAAACATCACGTCTCATCTTTACATAAGCCTCCTTCTTCCTTTTGATAAGTGTTTCAACTGCTTTAGTAACCCATGGTTCCCTCGCTCGACCACTTCCTTGCTGCCTAACAGGTACATACTTATCAAGGACACGCAGTAGCTGTTCCTTGAACATGCTCCACATTTCCATTGTGCCCATCCCCTGCAGTTTTCTTCTCCAGCTGATGCATCCTAAGTCTTGCCTCATCGCATCATAATTGCCAAATTCCAAGTTATTTGTTTGTATTAAAAACAATATTGAATTAGTCTTTAACTTCTGTTTCTCAATAATATGCACAAGTAATATCAATTAATTAGGAAATCCAACTTTCCATGATAATAACCATGAATAATGCAAACTATTTAGCCTCTTTAATTTGACTGTCATGGGGTGAGGGTTTGTATTCCTGCACATTATTAGCTCTGTACTAATAGTGGTTGCCTCTATTTTGGGGGAATGTGTTTGGCAGCTTTGGAGTAGATGAGAGGTTAAATGTCGAAAATGGCTGTGCTCTGCCAATAGCTTCACAAAAGTCACATCTCACCCTTAGTCTTCCCAATCTTTTTAGGAACTTGCTGTATCTTCCCACTCATTAAGCTGCCATAGAATGTTAGTCTGGTCATTACAAGTATATGTACATTTTAAAACATGTGGTAGGTGTCAATGCCTGACAATCAACCGTGCTGATATTGAAAATGAATTGCAAATATGGGACGGACAGTGCCAAACAGGTTCTGACTGAAAGCCGGTGTGAGCCAGATTTTCTCTCCAGATCTTCTGAGACTTTGCCAAAAAATGCAGCGAGGCCTCAGAGAGCCAGCAAGCCGGGTGACACAGCGATCGGAACACCATAAAGGGTGCCCCACTCCCCAACCATCGCGGGATCAGGGCCTCGGTGCCCCCCCCCCCACCCCCCACTCCCCAACCATCGCCGGATCAGGGCCTCAGTTCCCCCCCCCCCCCACCCCCCACTCCCAACCATCGCGGGATCAGAGCCTCAGTGCCCCCCCCCCCCACTCCCCAACCATCGCGGGATCAGAGCCTCAGTGCCCCCCCCACACCCCCCCCCCCCTCCCCACTCCCCAACCATCGCGGATCAGGGCCTCGGTGCCCCCCCCCCCCCACTCCCAACCATCGCGGGATCAGGGCCCTCAGTGCCCCCCCCCACCCCCCACTCCCAACCATCGCCGGATCAGGGCCTCAGTGCCCCCCCCACACACCCCCCCCCCCACTCCCCAACCATCGCCGGATCAGGGCCTCAGTGCCCCCCCCCCCCACCCCCCACTCCCCAACCATCGCCGGATCAGGGCCTCAGTGCCCCCCACTCCCCAACCATCGCCGGATCAGAGCCTCAGTGCCCCCCCCCCCAAACTCCCCAACCATCGCGGGATCAGGGCCTCAGTGCCCCCCCCCCCAAATTCCCCAACCATCGCCGGATCAGGGCCTCAGTGCCCCCCCCCCACACACCCCCCACTCCCCAACCATCGCCGGATCAGGCCTCAGTGCCCCTCCCTCTCCCCCACTCCCCAACCATCGCCGGATCAGGGCCTCAGTGCCCTCCCTCTCCCCAACCATCGCCGGATCAGGGCCTCAGTGCCCCCCCCTCTCCCCAACCATCGCCGGATCAGGGCCTCAGTGCCCCTCCCTCTCCCCAACCATCGCCGGATCAGGGCCTCAGTGCCCCTCCCTCTCCCCAACCATCGCCGGATCAGGGCCTCAGTGCCCCTCCCTCTCCCCAACCATCGCCGGATCAGGGCCTCAGTGCCCCTCCCTCTCCCCAACCATCGCCGGATCAGGGCCTCAGTGCCCCTCCCTCTCCCCAACCATCGCCGGATCAGGGCCTCAGTGCCCCCCCCCTCTCTCCCCAACCATCGCTGGATCAGAGCCACAGTGCCCCCCCCCCCCACCCCACTCCCCAACCATCGCTGGATCAGAGCCACAGTACCCCCCCACCCCCCCCACTTCCCAACCATCGCCGGATCTGGGCCTCAGTGCCCCCCCCCCCCCCCCCCCCCAACCATCGCCGGATCTGGGCACCCCCCCCCCTCTCCCCAACCATTGGCGGATCAGGGCATCAGTGCCCCCCCCCCCCCCCACTCCCCAACCATCGCCGGTGTCAAGGCTTCAGTGCCCCCAACCCATTCCCCAACCATCGCCGGTGTCAGGGCATCAGTGATCCCCACCCCCGTGCACGTATCACCAGCATCAGGGTTTCAGTGACACCACTTAATGCGACCATCAATTCACACAAGACGGAAAGTTTAAGTGAACAGTGGTTTCAATCAGCTAGAACTGTGCCTGCCTGTGACTGCTCTGCACTGAGAGCCGCCTACAGGGCAGCAGATCTATATAACTCCCCCGAGAGGGCAGAGCCAGGGGCGGAGCCCACAAAGGCACCAACATGATACAATGTAATGCAATATAATACAGCGGTGAATGGTTGCCGTAATACATTCACCACATTCACCCACTGTTAAAAATTGAAGTCCAGCGGAGGTGAAGTAGCTCACAGGTTGAGTCTGTCCGGTGCCTTGATCGTCCGCTGCGATTGCCTGAGCTCTGGTTTCGCTGCGGACACGGGTGTTGACTCCGGGAGCATGTCTTCTGGGGCTTCACCCCTGTCGGTCAGCGGTGGGGGGAGGGGATGTTGGGGTGGGGTGTAGGCCATGTAGGGGCGGGGACGATGTTCGGTGTAGGGTGGGGGAGGGGGAGGTGATGGACGTAGGGGAACCTGCGAGTGGCAGGTCCCAGAGGGAGACTGTATCTTGTCGGCCGTCGTGGTGCGCCACATAGGGGGTTCTGGGGGTTGGCTTGAAGGAGCTGGACCCTCTCGACCAGGGGGTCGGACTTATGGCTCCTCACGTGTTTTTGGAGGACATCAGCCAGGACGGAAGCGACCCCGGAGGTGGATTTCCAAGGGAAATCAATAGGCGGTCATGGGGGGGTCTCATTCGTGGCTGTGCAAAGGGGTGCTATGTCTTTTCGTCCGACGTCATTTCGTCCAACGACACTTCGTCCACGTCTTTTCGTCCAACGTCTTTTTGTCCGCCCGTCTTTTGGTCCAACGTCATTTTGTCCGGTGATTTTTTTCGTCAAAGATTTTTTGTGACTTTTTACGTGTTTTTGCTGGATGATTTTTTTTGTCAAAGACTTTTTGTAACTTGACTTTTAGTAACTTGCTTAGTAGCACCACTCCACTTTAACTTTTGTACATGGAAATCTTCTCTAATGCACATAATATACAATAAAGGATCTTTATTACCGGCCTCTTTCCTTTAACGAGCCTCGTTAAAGGATAGTTATTATCGTTCTCTCGTTAAAGGATAGTTATTATCGTTCTCTCCCCTTTAACGAGCCTCGTTAAAGGATCCCACAGCGAAAATTGATTTCTTGAGGAATGTTGCTCACAATTTACATCAATTTTAAGTAATTTCGGGAATTCATCAGTAGTAAACTTTTAGATCTTTTTAACTGCATTTTTAGATTTTTTAGCTTTTTATCTGCATTTTTAAGCTTGTATTTTACTTGAATTTCATCAATTACTTGCATTTTAGCAATTAAATTCACTTGCTGTATTGTGCCTGCTTTCTATCAATTAAATGCTTTTATACGGAGTTGATTTGCAATTGGTTAATTGGACGAAGTGACGTTGGACCAAAAGACGGGCGGACAAAAAGACGTTGGACGAAAAGACGTGGACGAAGTGTCGTTGGACGAAATGACGTCGGACGAAAAGACGCGACACGTGCAAAGGAGTGACCAAATGGAGTGGAGCGTGACGGGGAGGACCTCCTGCCAGCCGGAAACTAGGAGACTTCTGGACCGTAGGGCTAGGAGGAAGGCCTTCCATACCGTCGCGTTCTCCCTCTCCACCTGTCTGTTTCCCTGGGGGTTGTAACTGGTAGTCCTGCTCGAGGCAATGCCTGCGGCAATGCCGCAGTTCATCGCTCATAAACGAGGTCACTGTGGACGTAAATGGGGAAACCGAACAGGGTGAAGACACTATGCAGGGCCTTAATGACGGTGGCCGCGGTCATGTTGGGGCAGGGATTGCAAAGGGGAATCGGGAGTACTCGTCAACAACATTGAGAAAATACGCGTTGCGGTCGGTAGAGGGGAGGGACCCTTTGAAGTCGATGCTGAGGCGCTCAAAGGGCCGGGATGCCTTCACCAGGTGGACTTTATCTGGTCGATAGAAGTGCGGCTTGCACTCCGCACAGACTTGGCAGTCCCTGGTCATGGCCCTGACCTCCTCGATGGAGTAGGGCAGGTTGCAGGCCCTGATGTAGTGGAGAAGCCAGGTGACCCCCGGGTGACAGAGGTCATTGTGGATGGCCCAGAGTCGGTCATCTTGTGCGCTGGCGCACATGCCGCGGAACAGGGCTACCCAGGACGATACACGATATCGTAATTATAGGTGGAGAGTCCGATCCTCCACCTCAAGATTTTATCATTCTTGATCTTGCCCCGCTGTGTGTTATCGAATATGAAGGTTACCGACCGTTGGTCGGTGACGAGGGTGAACCTCCTGCCAGCGAGGTAGTGCCTCCAATGTCGTACAGCTTCCACAATGGCTTGAGCTTCTTTTCCGACTGAGGAGTGTCGAATCTCAGAGGCGTTGAGGGTACGGGAGAAAAAGGCTACGGGCCTGCCTGCCTGATTAAGGGTAGCGGCGAGGGTGACCTCTGACGTGTCACTCTCCACCTGGAAGGGGATGGACTCGTCCACCGTGTGCATTGCGGTTTTGGCAATATCTGCCTTGATGCGGCTGAAGGCCTGGCGGGCTTCAGCCGCCAGAGGGAAGATGGTAGCTTTGATCAGTGGGCGGGCTTTGTCCGAATAGTTGGGGACCCACTGGGCATAATAAGAAGAGAATCCGAGGCATCTTTTCAGGGCCTTGGGCAGTGGGGGAGTTGGAGTTGCAGGAGGGGGCCCATGCAGTTGTGGTCGGGCCCTCGGACTCGGTTTACCATGACATAGCCGAGGATGGTTAGTCGGGTTGTGCGGAAAACACATTTCTCCTTATTATAAGTGAGGTTGAGGGTTTGGGCGGTTTGGAGAAACTTCTGAAGGTTGGTGTCGTGGTCCTGCTGATCATGGCCGCAGATGGTGACATTGTCCAAGTACAGAAATGTGGCCCGCAGCCCGTACTCATCAACCATTCGGTCCATCGTTCTTTGAAAGACCGAGACCAGGTTTGTGACACTGAAGGCGACCCGTCTGCCTCAAAGGCCGTGTAGTGGCGGTCCTCCGGACGGATTGGGAGCTGGTGGTATGCAGACTTCAGATCTACCATGGAGAACACCCGATAGTGTTCAATCTGATTCACCATGCCCGCTATCCGGGGAAGGGGGTACGCATCGAGATGCGTGTACCGGTTTATGGTTTGGCTGTAGTCCACAAGCATTCGGTTCTTTTCCCCAGACCTGACGACTACCACCTGGGCTCTCCAGGGGCTATTACTGGCCTCGATGATCCCTTCCCTCAAGAGCCGCTGGACCTCGGACCTGATAAAAGTCCTGTCCTGGATACTGTACCGCCTGCTCCTGGTGGCGACTGGCTTACAGTCGGCAGTGAGGTTCGCGATGAGCAGGGGAGGGTCGACCTTTAGGGTCGCGAGGCTACATACGGTGAGAGGGGGTTGGGGCCCCACGAACTTCAGGGTCAGGCTCCTGAGGTTGCACTAGAAGACCATTCCCAACAGGAGAGGAGCGCAGAGATGGGGGAGGACATATAGTTTAAAATTGGCGTACTCAGCACCCTGTATCGCGAGGTTCGCGACACAGTATCTCCGGATCAGCACTGAATGCGATCCGGAAGCGAGGGAGATTGTTTGGGATGCGGGGGAAATTTGGAGAGAACAGCACCTTACTGTGTCTGGATGTATGAAGCTTTCCGTGCTCCTGGAGTCAAACAGGCAGGGCGTTTCGTGCCCATTGACCCGGACGGTCATCATCGAGTTCCTGAGGTGCTTGGGGCTTGACTGGTCGTGGGCGACCGCGCCGAGTTGCGGGTAGCCGGCGTGGTCGGTTGTGGTGGGGTGGTCCCAAGATGGATGCCCCCGTCGGTCGCACGTGTCGGTCAGCGATGAAGTTGTCGGCCAAGATGGCGGCCCCCATGAGTCGCACATGGCAGGCCGTGTGGGAGATGGCGGCCAAGATTGCGGCCCCCATGAGTCGCAGGTGTTGGGTAGAGTCAAAGATGGCTGTCCCCACGGACAACACGAGGCAGATGATGCGTCCGGAGGGGGCGGGGCTGGCAGGCACGCAGCCACACTGCGGAGTCTGCGGGCCTGTGAGTCTGAATGTTGGGCCTGTAATTTAGAGGTTTTGGATCTGGCCAGGCAAACTTTGGCAAAGTGTCCTTTCTTGCCGCAGTCGCTACAGGTCGCGATCCGAGCCGGACAACGCTGCCTGGGGTGCTGGTGCAGACCGCAGAAAAGGCAGCGCAGCCCCCTGGGTTGGGCGGGCAGCCGCGCAGCACAGGCCTGGGGCACCCTCTGGTCGGGTGTCCACGAGGGGGTCGCGTGGTCGGAGGGGAAAGCGTTGAGGCCTTGAAAAGCTATCTCTAAGGAGGTGGATAGTTTTACCGTCCCTTCTAGGTCGAGGACGCCCTTTTTGAGCAGGCGCTGTTTGACATCGTTGGACCGGACTCCAGCCACATAGGCATCCCGGATGGCGAGTTCCATGTGCTGTGAGGCCGTGACATCCTTGTAGTTGCAGCTTCGCACGAGTACTTCCAGGTCATGTCGGTATTCCTCCAGTGACTCCCTGGGGCGTTGGCGGCGAGTGGTGAGGAGATGCCGCACGAAGACTGCATTCACCGGCCTTACGTGTTGCCTTTTCAGGATCGCGACCGTGTCTGCGTATGTGGTCACTTCCTCGATCTGCACGGAGATTCTGTGGCTCACCCGGGCGTGGAGGAGACTCAGTTTCTGTTCCTCGGTGACGGAGGGCGAGGAGGAGGCGGCGAGGCAGGCCTCAAAACAGCGGAGCCAGTGCAAAAAAATCCCCTTGGCTTCAGCGGCCTGTGGGTCGAGTTCCAGCCGATCAGGTTTGAGGGCTGCTTCCATCGCGATGTTGTAGCTGATTTAATTGATGCAACTATCAATTCACACGAGACGGAGAGTTGAAGTGAACAGTGGTTTCAATCAGCTAGAACGGTGCCTGCCTGTGACTGCTCTGCACTGAGTGCCGCCTACAGGGCAGCAGATCTATATACCTCCCTGAGGGGGCGGAGCCAGGTGCGGAGCCCACAAGGGGACCAACATGTTACAATGTAATGTAATGTAATACAATGGTCCATATGTGGAGCCCACAACGGCATCAACATATTACAATGTAATGTAATACAGTGAGGAATGTTTGCCGTAATACATTCCCCACACCCCCCAACCCGCCCCATCATCGCCGGATCAGGGCATCAGTGCCCCCGCCCCACACTCCCCAACCATTGCTGGTATTGGGGTTTCACTGCCTCCCCCCCGGTACCATCACCGGTGTCAGGGCTTCAGTGACCCCCACCCTCCCTGCACCATCACCAGCACCGGGGCTTTAGTGACCCCCCCAATCCTCCCCACCATCCCCGCCATTGGGGCTTCAAGTGCCCCCCCCCCCCAAACATCTCCCCCCCCCCCACCATCGCTGGCATCGGGGCTTTACTGCCCCCCCCCCACCATCCTCTCCAGCATCCTCACATGTTGGGAACCCCCTGCCCATGGGGTCCGTGGAAC
Organism: Scyliorhinus canicula; assembly: GCF_902713615.1. Taxonomy (NCBI): domain Eukaryota; kingdom Metazoa; phylum Chordata; class Chondrichthyes; order Carcharhiniformes; family Scyliorhinidae; genus Scyliorhinus; species Scyliorhinus canicula. Next base: position 122,774,296 of record NC_052159.1, read on the forward strand.
CCCCGCCACCTGACCACCTCGTTTCTTCAGGTTTTGAAATACTGTGGGTGAATTTTTTAAATGTCAAATTTTATATTTTACACTCCGTTCTCACTTTTATTTTCTCTCTCTTAACCAGTCTCTCTTTCCCTATTTTTCTTTCCCTTCCTGTATCTGATTTGACATGAAATTAATTCCCTTTAATTAACCCTTCTTCTCAGTAATTTATTTCCTCGACCTGGTATCTGTCCCGTTCACTCAGACGTTGGGCTGGATTCTCCGCACCCCGATGCCAAAATCGCGGCCGGCGCCGGGGCGGAGAATCCATATCCGCGCATGAAATCAGGACCGGCGTCGGTTCTCCGATTCTCGTATCCCCTACCTGCGGCCCGCCCTGCCATTCTCCACCCCCGACCGGCCAAAATCCCGATGGCTTGGATGTAATGTGGTCCTGCCGGTCGGGATGGGCCAATCGGAGGGCCTTATACAGCACCGGGCGAATTTTTGCCGGTCCAGGTCCCCGGCCGATCAGGGGCACTATTTGGAAGGTCCAGCTCCGCGGTCTGGACCCGCCGTGGAGCACGGCGTGACCTCTGGAGGCTGCCGTCGTTCACATGCGTGGCCTCTGACCTGGAAGTGCGGAGGCCCATATCTGCAGCAAAGGCTGCAAGCTTCCCAACGGTTCACTGCTGGCCCCCTGCAGGGCTGTGAATGTGTGGCTCCCTCACGCCTGTCTGGCGTGAAAGGCCACAGTTTTTACAACGGCGTGGGGACATAATCCCAAAACAGAGAATCCAGCCCCTTGTCTCCCGACATTAACGCCTCATAATTGCAGCAGCTTTGTGGGTCGAACCCTTTCAAACTGAAGGGTGCAACGGGCAAGTTTAAAAACAGCAGGTACTGTTAGATGCGCAATTACAGCAAAATCTGTCTCCAGGAAACACTAAATAAATCCACCTCATCCAGCCCAATCCTTCCACAAATCATATACAATCTACACTATCCATTTAATCTCACAAAGGAAATTCTGTACAAATAAATCTGATCTCGAAAGGTTATCAAGCAAAACTCAATCCTTATACCTGCGCCAATCGACTCTGTCACTTACCTGAGACAACAAATTATCCTCTTCATTTCAACAACATAAAAGCCATTATAGAATCCTAGAAAGCTGTTGGCACAGGAAGAGGCGGGTCTATCGTGCCTACCAAACTGAAAAACATGTCAACCAGTCTAATCCCACATTCCAACATTTGGTCTGTAGCCCTGAAGGCTGTGGAACCTGAGGTTCATATCCAGACACCTTTTAAATAAGTTGAGAGTTTCTGCCTCTAATTCAGGCAGTGAGTTCCAAACCTTTACAACGCTCTGGGTGAAAACATTTTTTCTCATCTCCCTTCTAATCTTTCTACCAATCACTTTAAATCTATGCCCCTTCATTGCTGATCACTCTGCTAAGGTAAATCGGCCCTGCCCATCCACTCTTCAGGTTCCCCACACCTCAATCGGATCTGCCCTCAGCCTCCTCTCTTCCAGGGCGAATCCCAGCCTAACCAATCTTTCCTCATGGCTGCAACTTTCCAACATCTTCGTAAAGCTCCCCTGTTTCCTCTCCAGTACATTGATGTCCTTTCTCTAACGAGGTGACTAGAACTGTCCTCACAGTCCTCAAGTTGTCGCCTTACTAACGTTTTATATAGTTTTAGTATAACATAGAACATAGAACATAGAACGATACAGCGCAGTACAGGCCCTTCGGCCCTCGATGTTGCACCGACATGGAAAAAATCTAAAGGCCATCTAACCTACACTATGCCCTTATCATCCATATGCTTATCCAATAAATTTTTTAATGCCCTCAATGTTGGCGTGTTCACTACTGTTGCAGGTAGGGCATTCCACGGCCTCACCACTCTTTGCGTAAAAAACCCACCTCTGACCTCTGTCCTATATCTATTACCCCTCAATTTAAGGCTATGTCCCCTCGTGCTAGCCACCTCCATCCGCGGGAGAAGGCTCTCGCTGTCCACCCTATCTAACCCTCTGATCATTTTGTATGCCTCTATTAAGTCACCTCTTAACCTTCTCTCTAACGAAAACAACCTCAACCTTTCCTCATAACTTCCCTTCTCTATGCTTTGGCTGATAAATGAAAGATTCCATGTGCCTTCTTAGATTTAGATTTATTGTCATGTGTACTGAGGTACAGTGAAAAGTATTGTTCTGTGTCCAGTCCAGGCAGATCGCTCCATACATGAAAACATAGAACTTACGATAAATACATGAGGATACATAATGAAAATACCTAAACATAGACAGCGGGTGAAGGTTATGGTATATAGTGCTACAACTGTAGAGAAGACGTGTAGAAAGATCAGTTCAATCCAGCAGATCAGTTCAGATCCTCAGAGAGTCATTCTGGAGTCTGTCTATTGGTGCATGTTCTCAAACTTTTGTATCTTCTGCCCAATGGTTGTGTAGCAATGGTCAAGAATGTTAGGGCCCCTGACAGGACAGGAGATGAGTTTATAGAATTATTGAATTTACTGTACAGAAGGAGGACATTCGGCCCATCGAGTCTGCACCGGCCCTTGGAAAGAACACCCTACTTAAGCCCACACATCCACCCTATCCCCGTAACCCCACCCAACCTATTGGACACTAAGGGACAATTTAGCATGGCCAATCCACCTAACCTGCTTACCTTTTGACTGTGGGAGGAAACCGGAGCACCCGGAGGAAACCCACACAGACACGGGGAGAATGTGCAAACTCTACACAGTCAGTCACCCAAGGCTGGAATTGAACCGGGGTCCCTGGAGCTGTGAGGCAGCAGTGCTAACCACTGTGCCACCGTGCCGCCCACACAACATCTGAGACAACATCTGAGTGAATGGGACAGCAAACCGGGTTTAGGGCTAGAAAATAAATTACTGAGAGTTGGTGGAATTTTGGCAGGACAATTTTGAGGTTGGCCTGCTTGAAGTCCCCAGCCATGATGAACAATCTTAATCAACCTGGCCTGCTATGATCTCCAATTCTCTACATTTCTCTGTATCCTCCCATTTATTGTATAATCCATGCCATGTTTGACTTCCCCAATTGCCTACCACTTCTCTGGATTGAGTTCCATTTGCCACATTCAACCCACCTGCGGGAGGGTGCGGTGTGCGAAGGTGTGACCAGGGAAACAGAGGGACCTGTGGTGATGTCTGACTGGGAGCTCAAAATGCAAATGCTTCCCACAGCATTGTGAAAAATGGGAAATTATGCATGTCCACAGTTGCCAGGCAATCAGTGTGGAGGGGGCATCACTTCACAGGATGGTTTGCAGCCAAGGCTGTGTGTGTGGCATCTCAGTGGGTGAGTACTGAGGTGATTGAGAGGAAGTGTCAATGATACCCATGTGTCTGCTGCTGGGAAGCCACTTCCAGTTAATTGCCGAACTCCAGTTTCAGCACGTGGCCTGTTCACTGACAACCCATTAATAAGTCTAATTGGCTACGTGTTGCTGCCGAGTAGGTAGCCTATGCTACCTCGCATCTGGTGAGGTAATTTAGATGTGGGAATGTATTGAGTGACAAATTGATGCATTATTTTCTAACTGTACTCCCAATCTCATTACCTAACGCACCCCTGTGGGTCAGGGAAAATTCAGCCTGTTAACTCTGTTTCTGGGCAGCACGGTGGCGTAGTGGTTAACACTGCTGTCTCACAGCGCTGAGGGCCTGGGTTCGATCCCGGCCCCGGCTACTGTCCATATGAAGTTTGCACATTCTCCCTAACTTTGCGTGGGTCTCACCCCCAAAACCCAAAGATGTCCAAGGTAGGTAGATTGGCCACGCTAGATTGCCGCTTAATTGGAAAAGAAAATTGGGCTCTCTAAATTTACATTTTTTAAAACTGAGTTTCTATCTCCATAGATGCTGCCAGACCTGCTGAATATTACCAGCATTTACTGTTTTCATACATTTCAATGCCAATACCTAAAATTTGTTTGATTTGTGTTTTGCCATTATGAATAAAAAATGGCACCTTGTTGTCGACCTTACCATTAAAATACATTGAATGGCATTGAGTTGCTGCATTTACATGGTATTTCCAAACTAAACTCAACACAGAAAAGTAAGTCACGGCTTAAGAAAGTATCATCCCATAACCTGACAATTGTTATCTACAAAAATCAATTTGCTGGCACTGAAAATTAACTATGGAATCTAATTCCTTCAGGTTATAATTGTAGATTATATTTTCGGCCCATCGAGACTGCACCAACTCTCTGAAAGAGCACCCTACCTAGGTCCACTCCCCCTCCTTATCCCCATAACCCCATGACCCCACCTAACCTGCATATCTTTGGACACTAAGCGGCAATTTAGCACAGCTGGTTCACCTAACCTACACATCTTTGGACTGGGGGAGGAAACCGGAGCACCCGGAGGAAACCCACGTATACACAGGGAGAAGGTGCAAACTCCACCCAGATGGTGACCCAAGGCCAGAATTGAACACGGGTGTCTGGCACTGTGAGCCAGCAGTGTTAACCACTGTGCCAGCCCTGGAGAAAATGGAGCATTTGTTCTGATGAATACAGCAAAAATGTTAACTTTAACAAACTGACCTACTATGACCTACTGACCTACCATATATTTTCAACATTTTCTGTTATTTCAGATTTGCAATCATTGTTTTTACTTTTTATAATGGAGTATTTGGGTCATCTTGGTTTTTATTTTTCCTTATAACGTTTCAATCAGTTTCCAATGAAATATTTGAACAGCTCATGCCTGAAGAGTAGATCAAATCAATCTGAGGGACATTTGGTAAGACAGTTCCAAATTTCCACTTGTTTATACAGAATAACTCTACTTCTGATCGCTAGTCTTTAAACCTGTGTCCTCTAGTTCTGTCTAATTCACAATTATATCACTGACATGTCATTGTCAGGATTGATCTATGTGCACTTGTAAACAACATTCACAAAACATTCTTGCATATTGCCTCAAAGATCATTTTTCATTTTGTGTGTTATCAATCATTGGGGTTGATTTTAATCCATCTGCCTCACGGAAACCGTGCATAAAGACAGTTAAAAGTGAGCAAGTTATTTACCCATTCAAAATTCTACCCTTTATTGTCATTTATAATTCACTAAAGCAGGCAGAGGTGTCATAAATGCAGTGGCGTGCAGAGGTCTGGTGATGCCCGGGGCAAATCTTGATTGTATGCCCCAAAGACTCAAGTATAAGGCCTAATATACTGAGAAATATTATGAGAAAGGAAAACAGTTTGAATATAACTTCCCGTACCAGCCTCCTGAACAGGCGCCAGAATGTGGCGACTAGGGGCTTTTCACAGTAACTTCAGTGAAGCCTACTTGTGACAATAAGTGATTTTCATTTCAGTGTAGATGATGTTCTAAACCGCTGTGTGCAGAGAGCAGTGAATGGTCTCTCCCCAGTGTGAACTCACTGGTGTCTCAGCAGTTGGGGTGAATGACTGAATCCCTTACCACACAGAGGGCAGGTCAATGGCTTCTCACCTGTATGAACTCACTGATGTCTCAGCAGGATGGATGGCTGAGTGAATCCCCTCCCACACACACTGCAGGTGAACGGCCTCTTCCCGGAGTGAACTCTCTGGTGTGTCAACAGGTTGGTTAATTGAGAGAATCTCTTCCCACACACAGAGCAGGTGAACAGCCTCTCCCCAGAGTGAACTCGCTGGTGTGTCAGCAGTTGGGGTGAATGACTGAATCCCTAATCACACTCAGAACTGAGGGAGTGCTGCACTGTCAGAACAGCCTTCTTTCAAATAAGTTGTTAAACTGAGGCTCTGTGTGTCCCTATTAGGTGGATGTTGAAGATCCCACAGCCACTATTTTGAAGAAGAGCAGGGGAGTTACCCCCGTGTCCTGGTCAATACTAGGGGCTTTTCACAGTAACTTCATTTGAAGCCTACTTATGAAATGAAAATCGCTTATTGTCATATTCCGCATTCGCCACATTCCAGCGCCTGTTTGGGGAGGCTGTTACAGGAATCGAATCGTGCTGCTGGCTTGCCTTGGTCTGCTTTCAAAGCCAGCAATGTAGCCCTGTGCTAAACAGCCCCTGACAATAAGCGATTTTCATTTCATTTCATGTGTCAAACTGAGGGAGCAAAGGATGTCAATATTTTTAAGAGAGAGACCTGGGCCAAGCTTTCCAGAGTCTGAACCCTCCCTGGATTCACTTCCTTTCCCTTCAGTTGCTGCAAGTGACCAATTGATGGTCAGAATGAAAAAAGAAATGGAAAGGGGGAGAAAAGAAAGTGTTTTACTCACAGATGTTGGAGACAGGAGGAAGATTCCGTCGGTGTGAAAGGTCAATTATCACTCACACAAAGCCCGCGCTCTGATTGGCTGGAGAACCACAGTCCCTCCGGTCCTCAATCTTTTTTCATTGGTCAACATCTCAGCACACAGATCAGGGGGCGGGGCCTTTCCCTGCATGTGAGGAGCTCTGATTGGCTGGAGAACCACAGTCCCTCCGGTCCTCAATCTTTTTTCATTGGTCAACATCTCAGCACGCAGAGCAGGGGGCGGGGCCTTTCCCTGCATGTGAGGAGCTCTGATTGGCTGGAGAACCACAGTCCCTCCGGTCCTCAATCTTTTTTCATTGGTCAACATCTCAGCACGCAGAGCAGGGGGCGGGGCCTTTCCCTGCATGTGAGGAGCTCCCCCTCCCTTGGACATGCGCAGTCCCGGGCCGCCCGTCCGCGCGGCGGATAGAGCGGTTTCCCCACCGCGGGGGCGTCTGGGAGCGCAGTCACCTCACCCTGACACAAGGTACATGTCGGTAGTCACTGGATTTGATTGTGACGCCCCCCCCCCCCCCCCCCCCCCCTTAGCAAAACAATTTGTTAAATTCAGGTGGAAACATTTAGGCATCTGGGTGACATTGGGGAGAGCAATAGCCTCTGATTGATGCCCCCATCCAATGGATGCCCGGGGCCAACGCACCGTCGGCCCCCTCCTCTGAACGCCACTGCATAAATGTATGTACATCTGGAATGTATAGCAACAATAGAACACTTATTGCATTTTAATGAAGAATGAGGGTGAAAGCTGTCACGGCTTTCTTGTTTTATGCCAGTATTCTGCGAGTGTTAGTGTCATACTTTCCTTTGAACTCCTTGGGCGGGATTCTTTGATCCTAAGTGTTGATGCCGTCATAAACGCCTTCGCGGTTCCCGACGGCATCAACATGGCCTCAGGATCAGCAATTCTGGTCCCTACAGGGGGCCAGCACGGCGCTGGTGTGACCCACGCTGCTCCAGCTGCCCATCCCGGCGTCAACTGGGAGCCGCGGGGTCCACGCATGTGCAGTGGCTCCCTTCTCACTGCCGGCCCCGACGCAACATGGCGTAGAGCTAAAGGGACCGGCGTGGACAAAAGGAGGCTGCCAGCCTGAGAGGCCGGCCTGCCGATCGGTGGGCCCCGATCGCGGGCCAGGCCACAGCGGAGGCCCCCTTCTGGGTCGGACCCCCTCTTCCCCCCCCCCTCCGTCCCCACAGGACCCTTCCATGCTGAGGTCCCGCCAGGTAAGACCACACATGGACCGCGCCGGGGGACTCGGATTATTTGTTGCGACCGCTCGGCCCAGCGGGGGTGGGGGGGGGGGGCTGCGTAGAGCGCCCCCCTACCCACACCATGCTGACCACACCGGCGCCAATGCCGCCGATCACCGCTCTGTGGAGAATCGTGTCCCGGCGTCGGTGCGGAGTGGCACGATTCGCGCCGTTCGCAGCGATTCTCCGGCCCAGCCCCAGACTGAGAGAATCCCGCCCCTTGAGTCCAGAAATAAATTTTCTCCTCCTCCTGCCCTACAATCTCCTCCTTTCCTCCTCTAGACCCTCCTATATTCGTCCTCCCTCCCACTTAACTGCTTGCAGATGACCTCTCTCTTCCCAGCTAGAACGGGCAGGATAAAAGCAAATTGCTGCGGATGCTGGAATCTGAAACTAAAGCAGAAAAATGCTGGCAGGCGGCGTGTGACACAGTGGTTAGCACTGGAACTGCGGCGCTGTGGACACGGGTTTGAATCCTGGCTCTGGGCCATTGTCCATGTGGAGTTTGCACATTCTCCCCATGTCTGCGTGGGTTTCACCCCCACAACCCAATAATGTGCAGGTTAGGTGGATTGGCCATGCTAAATTGCCCCTAAAATTGGAAAAAAAATAATTGGGTACTCTAAATTTATTTTTTAAAAAACAGAAAATACTGGACAATCTCAGCAGGTCTGGCAGAATCTGTGGAGGGAGAAGGGAGCACACGTTTCGAGTCTGGGTGACTCTTTGCCAAAGAATGGACAGGAACTGTACCAGCGACATTCAGGAATTAAAATGACTGAGGATTAAATTCTGTCCCATCTGGGGATGATGGTGGGAAATGGCGCCATATTTCCTGGCCCCAAAATCATTAATTATGCGACCAGGGGTTTTGGAACATATTCTATGGCAGGGAAGACTTGATGGCACATCGTCTGCCATTGTATCCGGCGACATAATGAAAAGGCACCCAACATCACTGACCCACTATTGAAGAAAGAAGCTGGACCTCCTGAAAAAGCTGAGACAGTCTGAGGCCACAAGATGGATGAACGACAATGAATCTGGAAGCCTGCCTGCAGATGCTCCTTCCTACTTACTACTAGAGTAGGGCCAGTCAAGGACAGTGGTGGGAAGTTGTGTGTGGAGGCTGAGGAGATAAGCGAGATACTAAATGAATACTTTTCGTCAGTGTTCACTCAGGAAAAAGATAATGTTGTGGAGGAGAATGCTGAGACCCAGGCTATTAGAATAGATGGCATTGAGGTGCGTAGGGAAGAAGTGTTGGCAATTCTGGACAAGGTGAAAATAGATAAGTCCCCGGGGCCTGATGGGATTTATCCTAGGATTCTCTGGGAAGCCAGGGAAGAGATTGCTGAGCCTTTGGCTTTGATTTTTAGGTCATCATTGGCTACAGGAATAGTGCCAGAGGACTGGAGGATAGCAAATGTGGTCCCTTTGTTCAAGAAGGGGAGTAGAGATAACCCAGGTAACTATAGGCCGGTGAGCCTCACGTCTGTTGTGGGTAAAGTCTTGGAGAGGATTATAAAAGATACGATTTATAATCATCTAGATAGGAATAATATGATTAGGGATAGTCAGCATGGTTTTGTGAAGGGTAGGTCATGCCTCACAAACCTTATCGAGTTCTTTGAGAAGGTGACTGAACAGGTAGACTTGGGTAGAGCAGTTGATGTGGTGTATATGGATTTCAGTAAAGCATTTGATAAGGTTCCCCATGGTCGTCTATTGCAGAAAATACGGAGGCTGGGGATTGAGGGTGATTTAGAGATGTGGATCAGAAATTGGCTAGTCGAAAGAAGACAGAGGGTGGTGGTTGATGGCAAATGTTCAGAATGGAGTTCAGTTACGAGTGGCGTACCACAAGGATCTGTTCTGGGGCCGTTGCTGTTAGTCATTTTTATAAATGACCTAGAGGAGGGCACAGAAGGTTGGGTGAGTAAATTTGCAGACGACACTAAAGTCGGTGGAGTTGTAGACAGTGTGGAAGGATGTTGCAGGTTACAGAGGGACATAGATAAGCTGCAGAGCTGGGCTGAGAGGTGGCAAATGGAGTTTAATGTAGAGAAGTGTGAGGTGATTCACTTTGGAAAGAATAACAGGAATGCAGAATATTTGGCTAATGGTAAAATTCTTAGCAGTGTGGATGAGCAGAGGGATCTCGGTGTCCATGTACATAGATCCCTGAAAGTTGCCACCCAGGTTGATAGGGTTGTGAAGAAGGCCTATGGTGTGTTGGCCTTTATTGGCAGAGGGATTGAGTTCCGGAGCCATGAGGTCATGTTGCAGCTGTACAAAACTCTGGTACGGCCGCATTTGGAGTATTGCGTACAGTTCTGGTCGCCTCATTATAGGAAGGACGTGGAAGCTTTGGAACGGGTGCAGAGGAGATTTACCAGGATGTTGCCTGGTATGGAGGGAAAATCTTATGAGGAAAGGCTGATGGACTTGAGGTTGTTTTCGTTAGAGAGAAGAAGGTTAAGAGGTGACTTAATAGAGGCATACAAAATGATCAGAGGGTTAGATAGGGTGGACAGCGAGAGCCTTCTCCCGCGGATGGAGGTGGCTAGCACGAGGGGACATAGCCTTAAATTGAGGGGTAATAGATATAGGACAGACGTCAGAGGTAGGTTTTTTACGCAAAGAGTGGTGAGGCCGCGGAATGCCCTACCTGCAACAGTAGTGAACTCGCCAACATTGAGGGTATTTAAAAGTTTATTGGATAAGCATATTGATGATAATAGCATAGTGTAGGTTAGATGGCTTTTAGTTTTTGACTTCCCATGTCGGTGCAACATCGTGGGCCGAAGGGCCTGTACTGCACTGTATCGTTCTATGTTCTATGTTCTCTGTACTGTGGTGTCCCAGGGGCCCGGGTTGCTGGCGGCATCTATTCCACACTCTGGAGGTAGCCCCAGGCATTGTTCAGCTCAGTCCTGATGTCCGCATACCACGTCATTCCAGCTGTGGTTTGCACCAGCTCGTTTTCCCACTGATGTTGGGGAGAATCGGGCCTGGGTGAAAAATTACAGTCGGGTCTTCATCTGCATCCATTAGCGGAATGCAAATCAGTTTCACATTGGCCTCCAGCGGTGTGCAGGCTTTTACCATTGCTTCAATGTCCCGGCTGATGCCTGACCAATAGACTGTGTCCTCAGCTCTTCTCTTGCACGTCCCTCTTTTTTGAAAGATCTGGGCGGGATTCTCTGCCGGCGGGATTCTGCGTTTTGCTGGCACCCAGGGGTTTCCCGATGACGTGGGGCTGCCCCACAATGGGAAATCCCATTGACCAGCTGGGGTAACGGAGAATCCTGCTGGCAGGTTGGGGCAGACATGTGGCATGGCAGGGTGGAGAATCTAGCCCAAGTTCTTTATTTTTCCATTTTTCCTTAGTTTTAGTACCACCATCCTCGAACTTGGTAAGATCCATGCTCACAGCTGCCTGTGAACCTTTGGCATCATTCTTGCTGCTGCTCTCGGCCAAAGAAGTAGTTTCTGGACCTTTTGCTGGATTGAAGGGGATTGGTTGATCCATGGTGCTTGCGTTCAAGAGCTGTACTGTGTGTCCATGAACTGGCGAGGCATCTAATGTCAGTGGATGCTTGGACCCCTTTGAAGTTGAAGGCACGTTCGTGCATTCAGGAATGATCTGCAAACTCTTGTCTTCCTGTTTCTTGGACAGGCCAATGTCCTCCAAAATGGGGATTATTTCTTCAATTTCCAGCTGGTTGTTCTCAGCTGATTTGTTCTCACTTAATTTGTCTTTTGTTGCAATCTCACTTTCAGTCTCTGTACGCTCCATCTTAGACCTTTCACAATCATCTTTCTCCTGCACACATTCGATGCTACTTGTTATCTTCACTAATGTCCAATGAACTTTCATGGTCTTCCTCTTCAAGCTCAGCCTTTCAATGGAGTTGGTACATGTCTCGGTGTGTGTATTACTGGCTTTGCATTCTCTTTGGTTGCAGTGCAGTCTGCACTGTAAACCCACTTAACTAGCTGAAGTTGCTCACATGTTTCTACTCCTAATGGAGATTTGCGTTCCGCCTCCACAATGGACGATTTTACAGTATGAACTCTGCTTTTCACATTAACATTGAGCTTGCATGTGCCGAGCTTCGTAATTTCATTTACGTTGTAGTCTCTCAGCAGTACTGTTTAATACTTGCAATTTAATTCTCAGCTTTTTAAAATATGACAAACTGATGAGGTTGGTTCTTGCACCGGTGTCGAGTTTGAAGTTGATTCAAGTGTCATTAAGCATGAATGGAACTGGCCATTTGTCTTTCGGTGTTTCTGCATTTACTTTACTATTGCTACGAATTGTCATTGCAACATTGTCATTTTGCATGCATTGACGTTACTTGTCCTCACTAGAGATCCATAGACATAGAACATAGAACAGTACAGCACAGAACAGGCCCTTCGGCCCTCGATGTTGTGCCGAGCCATGATCACCCTACTCAAACCCACGTATCCACCCTATATCCGTAACCCAACAACCCCCCCCCCCCCTTAACCTTACATTTTTAGGACACTACGGGCAATTTAGCATGGCCAATCCACCTAACCCGCACATCTTTGGACTGTGGGAGGAAACCGGAGCACCCGGAGGAAACCCACGCACACACGGGGAGGACGTGCAGACTCTACACAGACAGTGACCCAGCCGGGAATCGAACCTGGGACCCTGGAGCTGTGAAGCATTTATGCTAACCACCATGCTACCGTGCTGCCCATGTCGACGAAGAACGTGTCTTCGAGGCATGTTTCATCAACTGTGTTGATGGCTTTTGGATGTTCCTCTTTTTGACGAGAAAAACATTGCTGAGCAAAATGATTTGTTCTCCCACATTTGGAGCATATCTTTACAAACGCTGGACATTGTCGTGGCAAATATGAATTGCCACATCACTGGCATAAAATGGAGGATCGGGTCGGCCGATCAAAATGGCCGTCTGAGCTGGGACCACGTTTTTTATTTGCCTGTGCCACTAGATTAATGGGGATTCAGGAGGTGAGTTACTCGTTGCTTTTCACAGGATTCCTAGCCTCTGAACTTTTTTTGTAGCCACAGGATTTATATGGCTAGTCCAATTCAGTTTCTGTTCAATTGTACTCCCCAGGATATTGATAGTGGGGGGGGGGAGGGGGGGGGGGGGCTGGCGGGGGGGGGGGGGGGGGGGGGGGTCAATAATGTTAATGCCATTGAGTATCAAGGGGTGATGGTTTGATTCCCTCTTATTGAAGATGGTCATTGCCTGGCACTTATGAGGCACAAATGTTACTTGTCACATGTCAAGTGATAAGCCTGGACATTGTCCAGGTCTTGTTGCATTTGCACGTTGTTATGGGCCAGAGTTTAGAGAACCCCAAAGTGTACCATGGAGTTCACCTGACCCACAACTTTTAATAGATTGTGGGATGGGGAGCACACAGCCCACTCTACAGGTGTGGTACAGCAGAAATGGAAAAGTATTTTTTAAAGCAAAACAATGTTTACTCTATGAAATCAAGTAAACCTTTTTAAAACATACAGTGAACATCTTAGCAACCATCAATTCAAATACAATCCACAAAGAATACAACATGAAGTAATCCTTTAAGCTTTCCTTTTAACATCCATAAGACTTAAAACACCTTTTACCAGGAGCACATCAGGTTAAAGTCACTACTGTTATTAGTTTTATATCACCAGGATCGATTTACAGTCTTTAGATTACAGAGGGAGATTCATACACCTTCTGGCTGTGACTGCAGCTATCCAGCTATGAAAACGAAACTAAAATACATTCTGCAGGAAACAGCCTAAAATGAAAGTAAAAAGCTGTCAGACAGCCCAGTTCCAGCCACTCTCTGACATCACTGCAGTAATAAACAGCCATTTCTTAAAGGTACTCTCACTACAGATGTTTATATACATCCCCATTTATAAACACCCTTTTCTTATAGGTACTTTCACATGACACCTCCCCCCAAGAAAAAACAATAAACCATCAACTTCAAGATGGTTTCATTTTCACCTTTTCACTATCCTTTAAGAAATGCGCACAGTAAATATACTTTTTTGTTCCTAAAAAGAAAACAACAGACGCAAACAGGTACAATAATATAGTCCATTTTTGTTCTTCTCCCTCCATCTGAAATCCTTCCTGATTGACAGTCTCTTTGAACAAGAAGGTTTCTGCACGATCTTTCTATTTCTCTACGCCTCGGCATTTCTCTTTAAAGTCAGATACTTTAGTTCAATATGATCACAGAGTCCCTTGTAATTCTCCAACACAGGAGCATTGGTTATCACAGCTTTCAGGCTGTCAAATGCCTGTTGAAAGTCCGCTGTCCACTGAAGTTTTTGGCGTTTATTCAGCAAGTCTATCAGTGGACCAATCACGCTACAAAACCTTTGCAGAAATGTCCAATTAAATCCACTCATGCCAAGAAATCACATTATTTCCCTTTGTCTTGAGGGTATTGAAAACTCCTCAATATCTTGGTTTCACATCCCTTGTGACCATTCGAACCTGTCCAATTGTATGGCCAAGGAAAGTGACTTGGGCATTTCCAAATTCACTGTTGGTTAGGTTTACCACCAAACCCGCCTCCTGAAGTCGATTGAATAACTCCGTCAGATGTTTTAAATGTTCTTTCCATGTCTGGCTGAATATTACCAGATCGTCAATATATACCGCACAATTGGGTAATCCTGAAACAACTTAGTTAGTTAACCGTTGAAATGTGGCTGGCTCGTTTTTCATGCCAAATGGCATAATTTTGAATAGGTATATACCACCTGGAGTCACAAAAGCTGCAATCTCCTTCGCCTTTTCGGATAAAGGTACCTGCCAGTAACCTTTAAGTAAATCCAGTTTGGAAATAAAAGCTGATTGTCCCACTTTCTCAATGCAATCCTCCAAACGTGGGATAGGATAAGAGTCCATTCTTGTAACTGCATTAACATTTCTATAGTCCACACACAACTGTTGGGTACCGTCCGGCTTGGCACCATCACCATGGGTGAGCTCCATTAGCTGCAACCCACTTCAATTATGCCATTTTTAATCATACTTTCAATCTCTTTGTTAACCTGTGCCAATTTTAAAGGGTTAAGTCTATATGGATATTATTTGATTGGAACAGCATTTCCCACATCTACATCATGTATAGCCATTTCAATGCTTCCCAATTTATCTCTATAAATTTGCCCATATCATATCAATAACTCTTTCAGGTCAACAATTTATCCCAATTTTTAAGAACACCCTCATTTTCCAATTTAATTTGAGCTATGTCAAATTCACTGCCATCTGGATTTGGTTCGTCACTTTGAGTTAGAATCATTAAAACTTCCTCCTTTTTCTCTCCTTCCCATTCAAAATACCTTTTAAGCATCTTCACATGACACACTCGGTGAGTCTTCCTTCTATATGGTGTTTTTCAACATAATTCACCTCACTTAATTTCCTTTCAATTTGACAAGATCCACAAAACCTTGCTTTTAAAGGTTCACCTACCACTGGTAACAACACTAAAACTTTATCTACACTGGCAAAACTACGAACTTTGGATTTCTTGTCCTGACCCGTTTCATCACATTTTGTGCAACTTTTAAATGTTGTCTAGCCAATTTACCTGCTCTATTTAATTGTTCCCTAAAATTTGACACGTAATCCAATAATGTAATTTTTGATTTCTCACTCACCAATTTTTTCTTAATCAATTTAAGTGATCCTCTTACCTCATGACCAAAAGTTAGTTCAAAAGGACTGAATTTAGTTGACTCATTAGCTGCATCCCTAATTGCAAACAGTACTAATGGAATTCCTTTATCCCAATCCTCTGGATAATCGTGGCAATAAGCCCTCAACATTGTCTTTAATGTCTGATGCCTCCTTTCTGACACTCCCTGCGATTCAGGATGGTACGCAGTTGATTTAAATTGCTTAATTACTAAGCTATCCATAATTTCTTTGAATAACCTTGAGGTAAAATTTGACCCTTGACCCGATTGTATTTCTGTGGGTAGTCCATATCGATTAAAGAATTCAAGTAACACCTTCACAATCTTCTTAGCTGTAATATTACGAACTGGAATGGCCTCTGGAAACCTAGTAGACACATCCATTATAGTCAAAAGATATTGATTCCCACTTTTCGTTTTAGGAAGCGGTCCTACGCAATCAATTAGGACCCTTGTAAAAGGTTCTTCAAATGCTGGAATGGGTATTAAGGGCGCTGGTTTTATCACTGCTTGAGGTTTCCCCATCACTTGACATGTGTGACATGATTGACAAAATATAACTACATCTTTATTTAGTCCAGCCAATAAAAATGTTTTTGGATTTTAGGTTGAATTTTCCTTATCCCCAAATGACCTCCCACTGGTACCTCATGTGCAACCCGCAACAACTACTTTCTATACCCTACTGGCAATACGACCTGCTGAACGTCTGCCCACTTTTCATCCGCCTGTATATATAAAGGTCTCCATTTTCTCATCAAGACATCACTTTAACAGTAATAACACTCTGGTATACACGGAGATTCCTCTTCCATGTATGCTTTCTGATACTTCCGTTTTATTTCTACATCTTTCTGTTGTAAGTCCGCCACTTTTCCTGAACTAAACATATCTGCCTCATCCTCCACCTGTTCTTGTTCTTTTTCAACCATCTGATCAAAAATCGTATCTGATTTTTGTATCTGCCCTTCAATCTCATCTTCATTCTTTGATTTCTCCTCTTGTCTTAACCTGTGACTTTGCAACCTTGTTACGACACAATCAGGAAAAATCCCAGGATATTCATCCTTCAACACCAGTTGTCTGATTTTCCACTGGCTTATCAACCACAGTAGGCATCACTCCCACCTGTGATCCAGCTGTATCATTACCCAAGATAAACGGTACTCCTGGACAAGGTAGCTTCTCTATTACTCCAACTACCACTTCTTCACTTTTCACTGGACTTTCCAACCTTACCTTATATAATTGAACACTACTCCTCTCACCCTGAATTCCACATATTACCACCTTTTCTGGTAACATTCTTCCCAAACTACTTAACTCCTCATCTCATACCATTAAAGATTGACCAGCTCCTGTATCTCTTAAAATTTTGACTTCTTTACCTGCTCCTCCTGATACACATGAGTAAACTTTACCCCACATAAGTAAATTCTTTAAAGAGATCTGGCACCTTCTTATCATCACCTCTTGATCAGGCTGTACAATCTTTTGCACCTCCTTCGCTTCACTTGGACTTTCCTTTCCCACTTTAATAAACCCCACGTGCCGTTATCCTGTTTTACACATCAGCCATCCCAGTGAGTTTCTTCAACAAACACTGTGAACTTTACCTGCCTAGTTTATTACAGTGGAAACATTTGAAACTTTTCATTTTTTTTCCACCCTGCTGGATTTCTTTTTTAATCTGAGGTACCCTCTCCTTATTATCTCCCATCAGATCACCCTATACCTTAAGAACAAAAAACAAAGAAAAGTACAGCATAGGAACAGGCCCTTCGGCCCTCCAAGCCCGTGCCGACCAGGCCACCCATCTAAACTAAAATCTTCCACACTTCCATATCCCTCTATTCCCATCCTATTTATGTATTTGTCAAGATGACCCTTAAATGTCACTATCGTCCCTGCATCCACCGCCTCCTCCGGCAGCGAATTTCAGGCACCCACTACCCTCTGTGTAAAAAACTTGCCTCGTACATCTTCTCTAAATCTTGCCCCTCGCATCTTAAACCTATGCCCCCTAGTAATTGACCCCTCTACCCTGGGGAAAAGCCTTTGACTATCCACTCTGTCTATGCCCCTCATAATTTTGTAGACCTCTATCAGGTTGCCCCTCAACCTCCGTCGTTCCAGTGAGAACAAACCAAGTTTATTCAACCGCTCCTCATAGCTAATGCCCTCCATACCAGGCAACATCCTGGTAAATCTCTTCCGCACCCTCACTAAAGCCTCCACATCCTTCTGGTAGTGTGGTGACCAGAATTGAACACTATACTCCAAGTGTGGCCGAACTAAGGTTCTATACAGCGGCCACATGACTACCATGTTATTATACTCAATGCCCCGGCCAATGAAGGCAAGCATGCCATATGCATTCTTGACTACCTTCTCCACCTGTGTTGCCCCTTTCAGTGACCTGTGGACTTGTACACTTAGATCTCTCTGACTTTCAATACTCTTGAGGGTTCTACCATTCATTGGATATTCCCTACCTGCATTAGACCTTTCAAAATGCATTACCTCACATTTGTCCGGATTAATCTCCATCTGCCATCTCTCCACCCAAGTCTGCAAACGATCTAAATCCTGCTGTATCCTCTGACAGTCCTCATCTCTATCCGCAATTCCACTAACCTTTGTGTCGTCTGCCACTTGAGTATTTCTCATGTCCCCAATTTCTCTCCCTCACAGGCTGAAACTCGAAAACCAAGCTTCAATTTAGGAACTAATTCATAATCATCTGCCATTTCTACTGCTAATCTCGCAGTTTTAACCCTCTGCTCTTCCACATGAGTTATCACTGCATCAGCAATTGAACTTTATACTCTCCCCAAAAGTATAATTTCTCTGAGAGCTTCATACGTTTGGTCTATTTTCAAAGATGTTATCCACCTATCAAAATGACTCAGTTTGAGCCTTTCAAACTCTATGGGAGAAATTCTCTGACCCCACGCAGGGTCGGAGAATCGCCCGGGCCGCCGAAAATCCAGCCCCCGCCGTGGCAGAAATTCTCCGCCACCCAGGAATTGGCGGGGGTCGGGAATCGCGCCACGTCGAGCGGCGAACCCCCTGCGGCGATTCTCCGGCCCGCGATGGGCCGAAGTCCCGCTGCTGGGAGGCCTCGCCCGCCGCCGAGGTTTAAACCACCTCTGGTTGCGCCGGGATCGGCGGCGCGGGCGGGCCCCCGGGGTCCTGGGGAGGCCACTGATCGGCGGGCGGGTCAGTGCCGTGGGGGTATTCTTTCTCTTCCGCCACCGCCACGGCCTACACCATGGCGGAGGCAGAAGAGAATCCACCTGCGCATGCGCGAACCAGTGAAGGCCTTTCAGCCAGCCCCGGCGCCGGGCATCAAAGGCCACTGGTGCCGGTTTTGGCGCTAGTCGGCGTGGTGCCAACCGCTCTGGCGCGGGCCTAGCCCCCAAAGGTGGGGAAAATTCCGGACCTTTGGGGAGGCCCGACGCAGGAGTGGTTGGCGCCACTCCGCTACGCCAGGACCCCCCGCCCCGCCGGGTAGGGGAGAATCCTGCCCCTTGTATGTTTGACCAAATTCTTTCCTTAAATTTCTAAACCTTTGTCAACCTCCGCACAGACAATGACCCAAGCTGGGAATTGAACCTGGGACCCTGGAGCTGTGAAGCAATTGTGCTAATCACGGTGCTACCATGCTGCCCTGAGGAACTACCCTGAGGAACTCCTGCAGTAAATTCCCAGACTGAGATGATTGATCTCCAACCACCACAACCATCTTCCTATGTGCTAGATATGATTCCAACCAGTGGAGAGTTCTTCGCCGATTCTCATTGACTCCAGTTTTGCTCGGACTCCTCGATACCATACTCGATTAAATGCTGCCTTGATGTAAAGGGCAGTCACCCTCACCTCATCTCTGGCACTCAGCTCTTTTGGCCACGTTTGAACCAAGGCTGTAATGAGGTCATAAGCTGAGTGACCCTGGCAGAGCCCAAACTGAGCATCAGTGAGCAGGTAAAAGCAAATTACTGCAGATGCAGGAATCTGAAACCAGAGAAAATGCTGGAAAATCTCAGCAGATCTGGCAGCATCTGCAGGGAGAGAAAAGAGCTAACATTTCGAGTCCAGATGACCGAGCTTTGACAAAGTAGCTATACTTGAACAGCTTGGCTAGGAGCACTAAAGTTCTGGAGCATAAAATATCAGTATTATTGTCAGAATATTGTAAGGGCCCATAGTCTTTGCAGTATCCAGTGCCCTCAACCATTTCTTGATGTCACGTGGAGTGAATCGAATTGGCTGAGGACAGGCATCAATGATCTTAGGGACCTCTGGAGAAGACCAGGGTGGATTATCCACTCGGAACTTCAGTCTGAAGATTATTGCGAATGTCTCAGCCTTGTCTTTTGCACAGATATGCTGGACTCCTCCATCATTGAGGTTGGGGATATTTGTGGAGCCTCCTCCTCGAGTGAGTTGTTTAATTGTCCACCACCATTCACGATTGTATGTGGCAGGACTGCAGAGTTTAAATCTAATCCTTTGGATTGTTGGGTCACTTAGCTCGTCTATCACTTGTTGCACATCTTTGGGTTGTGGGGGTGAGATCCACGCAGACACAGGGAGAATGTGCAAAGTCCACACAGACAGTGACCCGGGATTTAACCCAGGTCCTCAGCATCGTGAGGCAGCAGCACTAACCACTGGGCCAACGTGCCATCCTCAGATTTCCTTTCCTAAAGGACATCAATGAATCAGCTGAGGTTTGTTTTTACAACAATCAGCAATGGTTTTATGGTGCTCATCAGACTTTTTAAAATTCCAGATATTTATTGGATTAAATTTCTGCTGT
The DNA here is from genome assembly GCF_902713615.1 of Scyliorhinus canicula. Lineage (NCBI taxonomy): Eukaryota > Metazoa > Chordata > Chondrichthyes > Carcharhiniformes > Scyliorhinidae > Scyliorhinus > Scyliorhinus canicula. The sequence continues at coordinate 122,794,449 of NC_052159.1, forward strand.
GGGTGGGATTCGAACCCAAATATTATCCTGGGTCATCAGATCACCAGTCCGGTGACAATGCCAACGCCGCCACCTTCACTGCTCAGGTAAATTGTTACAACTTTGGTCATTAATTGTGACATCATGAACAAGTTGTGGAATTAATTATATTTTTGAAGAATGGTTTTTCTCAATAACCTTCAAAGAATAGCAATGTTCCAAGATGTGAGTCATGGCTCAGTGGCAACTCTCTTACCTTGGAGGTAGAAAGTCATGTCCCACTCTAAAGCTTGGCGCAGAATCCAAGTTGCCTCTTCTATACACTACTGCACAGATGGAGCTGCTGGCTTTCACATGAGTTGTCAAACCAAGGCCCTGCTTGGCTACTTGTGCTGATGTAAAAGGTCCTATGGCAGTATTTGAAGAAGAGCAGGAGTGTTGTCTTGGCCAAAACTGATCAATGACCCTATAGCGGTTTGTGTGGCTTACTGTCACACTTCTATATATTACTAAAGTTCACAAATACTCTATGGAGTGTGAAGTGATTTGAGATGGCCTGGGCTAGTGCAGGGTCAATTCCAGCCCCACTTGACCTGGAGTCAAAACTCAATTGAATTAACCTATAATTCTTAGAAAAATACCCAAAGTATTTTGCTCTTAGCTGCTCAATAATTACAGTCACCAGGTTTGTAAGTTTAAACACAACTACTATTTATTTATAACAAAAACTATAATGAAAACTGCAGCAAATACAGCTGGTTAATTGTTATCTGATTCATAATCCCCACTTTAACTTGCCCCCGCCCTCAACACACACACACACACACAAGACAGACAAACACAGAGGGAAGGAGAGGGGTGAAAATAATATTCAGGCGGTTGTCTTTAGGCAGACCTTCCTTCAAAAAGAGCTTTCAGATACAGATCTCTTTTTTGTAGGTTGTAATGGTTTCACAGTAGATTCATTCATTCAGGTTCTCTGAAGGTCAAGGAATACATAATAAAAAATAAAACAGAGAACAATACTGCACAGGAACAGGCCCTTCAGCCCATCAAGCCTGCACTGATCCAGATTCCTTATTTAGAGCTACCACTTATTGCCCAAATGATCTGTATCCTTCCATTCCCCGCCATTCATGTATCTATCAAGATACATCTTAAATGTTGCTATTGTTCCTGCCTCCCCCAACTCACTGGCAGCGTGTTCCAGACACCCACCAACCTCTGTGTGAAAAACTTTCCTTGCACATCTTCCCTAAAGATTTCCCCTCTCACCTAGTGTGTGTGTCCCCTTGTAATTGAGTCTTCCACCCTGGGAATAAGCTTCTGACTATTCACCCTGCCTATACCTCTCGTAATTTAGTAGACCTCAATCAGGTCTCCTCTCAGCCTCTGTCTTTCCAATGAAATAATCCAAGTTTATTCAACCTCTCCTCATAGCTAACACCCTCCAGACCAGGCAACATCCTGGTTAACCTTCTTTGCACTCTTTCCAAAGTATCCGTCCTTCTGTTAATATGCCGACCAAAACTGCACTCAACATTCCAAAAGTGGCCTAACTAAAGTTTTATGCAACTGTAACATGACCTGCCAACTCTTATGCTCAGTGCCCCGGCCGACAAAGGCAAGCATGCTGTATGCCTTCTTGATTACTTTATCCACCTGCATTGCAACTTTCATGGAACTAAGGACTGAACACCCAGATCCCTCTGTATGTCAATCCTCCTAAGGGTTCTGCCACTTACTGTATAATTCACAACTGAATTTGATCTTTCAAAATGCATCACCTCACATTTATCGAGATTGAACTCCATCTGCCATTTCTCTACCCAACTCTCCAATCTATCTATATTCTGATGGATTCTCTGATAGTCCCCTTCACTATCTGCAACTCCACCTATCTTAGTGTTGTCTGCAAACTTGCAAATCAGACCATCTACATTTTCCTCCAGATCATTTATATATGTTACAAACAACAGTGGTCCCTGCACTGACCCCTATGGAACACCACTAGTTACAGATCTCCATTCTGAAAAATTCCCTTCCACTGCTACTCTCTTGTCTCCTGTTGCTAAGCCAGTTCTTTATCCATCTCGCTAGCAGACCCCGAATCCAATGCAACATTACCTTTTGTACCAGTTTGCCATGAGGGACCTTGTCAAATGCCTTCTAAAGTCCATGTAGACGACATCCACAGCCATTCCCTCATCAATTAATTTTGTCAACTCCTCAAAAAACTGTATCAAGCTGGTAAGACAAGACCTTCCCCACACAAAACCATGTTGCCTCACACTAACAAGTCAATTTGCTCCCAAATGTGAATAAACCCTGTCCCTCAGTATCTTCTCCAACAGCTTCCCCACCACTGACGTCAGGCTCACCAGCCCATAATTACCTGGATTATCCCTGCTTCCCTTCTTAAACAACAGGACTACATTAGCCATTCTCCAGTCCTCTAGACCCTCATCTGTGGTCAAAGATGATGCAAAGATACCTGTTAAGGCCCCAACTATTTCCTCTCTTGCCTCCCACAGTAACCTGGGATATATCCCATCCGGCCTATGTCTATCTTAATGTATTTTAAGATATCCAACACTTCCTCCTTCATTATGTTGACATGTTCTAGAGTATTCACACATCTATCCCTAACCTCAACATCCATCATGTCCCTCTCTCTGGTGAATACCAATGCAAAATATTCTTTAAGGATCTCACCCACTTCCTCTGACTCTACGCACATCTGCCCTCCTTTGTCCTTGAGTGGGCCTGTTCTTCCCCCAGCGACCCTCTTGCTCTTTATGTATGTATAAAAGGCCTTGGGATTTTCCTTGACCGTGCTTGCCAATGACATTTTGTGGCCTCTTTTAGCCCTCCTAACTCCCTGTTCGAGTTTGTGAATAATAATAATCTTTCTACTTTCCCTATATTCTTCAAAAGCTATGTCTGTTTTTAGTTGCCTTGTATATGCCTCCTTTTTCCTTTGGACTAGCCTCACAATTTCCCCGGCCATCCATGGTTCCCCCCATCCTGCCATTTCTGTCCTTCATTTTTGCAGGGACGTGCCCATCCTGCACTCTAATCAACTGGTCTTTAAAAGACTCCCACATATCAAATATGGATTTGCCCTCAAACTGTCGGTCCCAATCCACGTTCTGCAGCTCTTGCCAAATTGTGGTTATAGTTGGCTTTCCCCCAATTTAGCACCCACCAATATAGGGCCACTCTTGTCCTTATCCACGAGTATTTTAAAACTATTCTGAAAATGTTCCCCTACTAAACCTTTGGTCACCTGGCCGGGCTCATTCCCTAATACCAGGTCCAGTAAGGCCCCCTCCCTGGTTGGACTAGCAACATACTGTTTCAAAAAACCTTCCTGGACACGTATAACAAATTGCTCTCCATCCAAACCCCTGGCACTAGGCGAGTCCCAGACAAAATGGGGGAAATGAAAACCACCCACCAAAACAACCCTGCTATTTTCACATCTTTCCAGGATCTGACTACATATCTGTTCCTCTGTTTCATGATATGTATATTAACTGGGATGTAAAGAGTTAACATGTTAATGATAATGATTCTTACCACTGGAGGGCACCACAGAACAGTCATATATGTCATGTGACTTGGGGATTCTGGGATTAGAAGATGATTAGGTGATTAGAAGTTAAGAGAGAGCTAGAAGAGTGTCAGGCATAGAGAGAAGTTGTATACTTGAGAGTTCTGCAAGTTAGAGATAGCATAGTTTTATACAATAACCTTCTGCTTTAGGAATGTGAACGAATCTTAGTTAGTACAAAGAACAAAGAATAATAGGAACAGGCCCTTCGGCCCTCCAAGCCTGTACCGGTCATGATACCAACCATTTCCAAAACCCTCAACTTCCTTGTGTTGTATCCCTCAATACCCATCCTATCCATGTGTTTGTCAAGATGCCTTTTGAATGCCGTTAATGTATCTGCTTCCACAATCTCCCCTGGCAGCGCATTCCAGACACTCACCTCCCTCTGCATAAAAAAAACTGCTCACACATCTCCTCTAAACTTTGCCCCACGAACCTTAAACCTATGCCCTCTGGTGACTGCCCCTCCACCCTGGGAAAGAGTGCCTGCCCATCCACACTGTCCATGTCACTCATAATCTTGTAGATCTCCATCAGGTCACCCCTCAAACTCTGTCTTTCTGATGAAAACAGTCCAAGTCTATTCAGACCAGGCAACATCCTGGTAAACCTCCTCTGCACCCTCTCCAAAGCCTCCACATCCTTCTGGTAGTGCGGCAACCAGAATTGTGCGCAATATTCCAAGTAGTGTAATAAATTTATAGTTTTGTTCGTTAACAAAGCTTTGTGTTCTTTACTCAACACTACGCATCCGATCCATCCAGGGTAAAGCAGAATAGAGAATACAACAATCTGTATCCTGCTGGCTGTTGGGAGGCCGATAATACAACCCCAACATAGTGATTGCACCCTTCCTATTTGTGAGCTCTGTAGTGCCTCACTGCAGGATCCCTCCAAGATGTCCTCCCTCTTCATAGCTGTGACACAGTAATGCAACTCCCCACCTTTTCTGCTACCCACTCTGACTCGTCTAAAACATCGATATCCCGAAACTGCCAGTTAAGCTGCCAGTCCTGTCCCTTCTTTAACCATATCTCCGAAATAGCAACAGTATCATAATTCCCCACACTAATCCAAGCTCCAAGTTCACCCGTTTTACCTGTTATACTTCTTGCGTTGAAGGAAACACACTCCAAACCTCCAGACCCACTGAGATCAACAATATCCCAATGCCTGCTCTCCCTCTTTGCTATATTTGTCTTAGTCTCAAGCTCTTCCCCAGTCTCAACGCTTGCTGGCCAGTTGCTCCTGTTCTCACTACCCCCCCCCCCCCACCCGCTACCCCCCCTACCCCCCCCCCCCCCCCCCCAACCCCCGCCATACTAGCTTAAACTCTCCCAAACCACATTAGCAAACTTGCCGGCCAGGACATTGCCCCTCCAGTTTAGGTGCAAATTGTCCTTCTTGTACAGGTCCCACCTTTTCCTGGAAGACGTCCCAATGATCCACGTATCTGAAGCCCTCCCCCCTACACCAGCTCTTTAGCCATGTGTTCAACTGTAGTATCTCTCTGTTCCCAGAGTCACTAGCACGTAGCACGGGAAGTAATCTGAAATTACTCCGCTAGAGGTTCTGCTTTTCAGCTTACTAACTAACTCTTTCTAATGTCTTTGTGAGACCTTGATTCTCTTCCTGCTCATGTCATTTGTACCAATGTGGACAATGGCATCTGTTTGTTTGCCCTCCCATATCAGGATGCCCTGTACCCGCTCAGAGACATCCATGACCCTGGAACCATGGAGGCAACACAACATCCTGGAGTCTCTTTTGCAGCCACAGAAACACCTATCTGTGTCCTGCAATATCAAATCCCCAATTCGTATTGCTCTATTATGCTTCCCCCCCCCCCCCCACTCTTCTGCACATCAGGGCCAGCCTTGGTGCCACCTCTCTGGCTATTGCTGCTGCTGGCACCTGGTGGGCAATCCCCATCATCCAAAAGGACTCCTGCACTGACTGCCTGCCCCATCTAGTGGTCACCCATCTATCTTCCCATACCTTGGGTGTGACCACGTCTCCATCACTTCTATCTATGAAGCTTTCTGCCATTTGTTTGTTCCTTCATAGCTCCAGCTTCTACTCAAACCAACCCATTCGTTCAGTCAGCAAGTGCAGCCGGGTACACTTCCCGGAGATGTAAATGCCAGGGATGCTGTCAGCATCCATGATTGACCACATGTCACAGGCAGAACACCAAGGCTCACCAACTGTCATGACTAACCCTCTGTTAAATATTAAATTTATTTAATAGATTGAAAATACTCACAAGTATGTCCTCACCAATCAGCTGCCTTCTTAAATCCACATCCCGAAGAATTCCCTCACAGGTCTGGTGCTCTCCTAAAGTACTGTCTCTCTCCCTCTCTTTTTTGGTTTGAGGAGGAGGGAGGGATGGAAACACTACAGCAATATAATATTTGGGGCTATCCCATTCTTTGGCAGTGGGTCCTCCTCAATCTCCTTCCGCGCTGTGGTGACTGCATTGATTTCTCCCAGAATGCTTCTCAGTAACACCCTCTGTTGGATCAACTCACAGTCTTTCTGGAGAGAGAGAGAGAAGAGAGGGTCCTTGTCCCTGTGTGTCCAGATCTCAGTCTGCTTCCTTACAAAGGTGCTATATAAATGCAACACCAGGTTAAAGTCCAACAGGTTTGTTTCAAACACTAGCTTTCGGAGCACTGCTCCTTCCTCAGGTGAATGGCAGTGCTCCGAAAGCTCGTGTTTGAAACAAACCTGTTGGACTTTAACCTGGTGTTGTAAGTCTTCTTACTGTGCTCACCCCAGTCCAACGCCGGCATCTCCACATCATATAAATGCAAGTTATTTCTTTCTGCAAGAAACATAGGAACAGGAGTAGCCATTTAGTCCTTTGAACTTGTTCCACAGTCTATTAGATCTTGTTAATCTGTATCGCAATTCCATTTACCTCCACTTATATTCCATATCCCTCAATATCTTTGGCTGACAAAAATCTTTTGTAATGTTTAGCCTGTGAAAATTGGTTATTCTTGTGACATTGTTATACTGAACTTTATGAACAATTGTTAATAAATGGAATGTCCTATTGCTGAAATGATTGAAGTACCAGTTTGAGAAAGCTTAAATGCTGCAATATTCCTAATGGTATTTGCACAGGGCTTACACTATTTTCCACATATTACTGACAGTCTGCAGGTTAAATGATGTTTTAATAATGATACTTCCTGTAGCTTTATCACAGATTTTGTAATAATGCATGAATATTAATAAGTACGGGTGATTAAATTGGTGTGATAAACAATTCAAAAAATATATTTTAAAAATGAAGGCCGATTTGAATTTTGCAGTAATACACATTTGGGGTACTGCCTGGTTGAGCAAGTTCCATTGTTCAGTAGTCCACGAGTGCACCGCTGGAATTAACTCAAGTGAACAACAGAGAAGAATAAACAATAACTTTCTCGTGCCTTTGAGCCAATTCAACAGCAGAAGCTAGGGGCAGCACGGTAGCATGGTGGTTAGCATAAATGCTTCACAGCTCCAGGGTCCCAGGTTCAATTCCCGGCTGGGTCACTGTCTGTGTGGAGTCTGCACATCCTCCCGTGTGTGCGTGGGTTTCCTCCGGGTGCTCCAGTTTCCTCCCACAGTCCAAAGATGTGCGGGTTAGGTGGATTGGCCATGCTAAATTGCCCGTAGTGTCCTAAAAAGTAAGGTTAAGGGGGGGTTGTTGGGTTACGGGTATTGGGTGGATACGTGGGTTTGAGTAGGGTGATCATTGCTCGGCACAACATCGAGGGCCGAAGGGCCTGTTCTGTGCTGTACTGTTCTATGTTCTATGTTCTAAGCCAGAGGAGCTAAACACATTCACCGTCTTCATCATGCTCACAGGCAAAGTTTAAGCATGCAGATTGTACACACAAACAAAGCACACAGTCTCCATTTAGATGCTCCACCCACCGTGAGTGAGGTCATGGCTATGTCTATTGGGTCTCTGTGCAGCCTGGCAATAGTCCAGGTTGATTTTAATTAAAATAACTTGGAATCAGGATTTTTTGCCTGCTAGGTAGAGATATCTCTTTACCATCCATTCTTTGACAAGACTTGACACACTTATTCCTCTGGCTATCATTCAATTATCCATCATGACAAGAAATATAATTTGATGATTTAGTGGTTATGAAATATTCTGATCTTGAAAAAAACTGCAGCTGTTCAAGATGACTGACTCTCGTACAATCAACATTATAGGAGGGTCTGCAATAATGTTTTCCTTATTGATGGAAATATAATCATGAACACTCCCCACAACAAAAGCATTTGAAATTGCTATGTTTAATTTAAGAGGAAATGCTACCAGTTCGTGATAATGATAAGTTTGGACTGTCATGGTCAAAGGAACAGAAAGACTCCCTGAAAATGAAAATGGAGGAAGCAGGTAAACCATCAGATATAACCAGGAACACTGATAATGTCACTGTTTAGAAAGTACTCCCAGATAATTGACTGTCATTATTCGTAGCCTAAGCTTATCATGATTTCCCATGTTTTTGAAGTGGTTCAAAAATGCATGTTTTTGTTTAGAACTTTTGTCATTTCTTTTTAACTGTATGCTACAACAAAAGCCTGCAGAGAATTCCTCCGGTTTTTATTTCAGAGAAAGAAAGGGAGACACAGTTAAATGTTTCCTTTCGTTGCAAGCAATTTCCTTTCAATGGCTGATATTATCACTAAATTAGATGTATATGAAAACTTATCACGCAATTTCCAAATGAAGTGCCAGGCTTTGAACTTTGTGCAGTTGGCACCAAAACAATTCTTTTGCTATTGGACTGAACATGTGATAACCCAGATGAATCTGATGTCTTTCCTCTTGGCTTGAAGGACAGCCTTATTTGTAGTACTGGGTTTGGTATCCACAATATCACTCCTATACTATCCCAACCAATTACACCCGACCACCCCCCTTCCTCACCATTACCTGCCTCTCAGGTTCACTGGGCTGGATTCCCTCAGGCCACGCCGGGCCGGAGAATCACCGGGGCGGCGTGAGAATCCCGCCACACTGCTTCGGCGCCGGGACGTGAAACTCCACGGACCGGAGAATCGCCCGCCAGCCGTGCAGCGCGGTCCATGCACCGCTGTTCGGGGGCCGCTGAAAAAGTCCTCAGCAGCGATTCTGCAGCACTCAATGGGCCGAACTCCGACGAGTCCCGCCGGCGTGGTTCTAATCTGATACTACCCGCGGGAGCGCGGACATGCAGCCGTGGTAGCGGTCCTGGGGGGGAGGGGGTGCTGGGGGAAATCGGACTCTGGGGGGGGGAGGCCTCGGCAGTGGGCAGGCCCGCGATCGGGGGCCACCGATCGGCGGGCCATCGCGGTCAGAGGAGGACCTACCTTCCTCTGCGCAGCCCACCGTCTTCATCCACCATGTTAGCGTCGCCTGTGCCGAAGTGGGAAGCCGTGCGCATGCACAGACCCACTTGCGGAAGCTACGCACATGCGCAGCCTGGGCAGCAGGCCCCGCCGGCAGCCAGAGCTGCGGGACGCATGCCAGGGCTGTTCTAGCCCCATGGAGAACAGAGTATTACTCCGGACTTTCTAGGAAAAAGTCCGGAGTGATTCTAGCCCGTTTTTTGGCGGGCATGGAGAATCCCGCCCACTATTTCTGAACTTACTTCTCATGGAGAGGTCAAGGTGAGAATTGCGTCTAAGAATTCAAGAGGGTTACAGAAGAAGGGCAGTCGTGAAGTAACATTTTTTCTAGGGTACAGAGCGCGCAGCTGTGTACACTTATACACTGCTCAGTGATCCAAACCAGTACACAGCTAAAAAGTAGGCACCAGTTTAAACTTTGGAATTGGGTTTTGTTTCAGAATGTACAGTCACTTTGGCAGAATTTAGGTATGAATGCAGACATATTTTGTAAACTAAACATGGATTGCAAGTGGTTCCATGAGACAGACCACATCGCCAAGTTACATGTCACCTCTCCCTACATAACAATCTCACATGAGGATATCATATTTCAACATGAAAAGTAGTATGGGTGCCCCAACAAAACATAAAGGTGATGCAATACTGATCGATAGAGACTCAGAAGATGCCAGGTTTAATCTTTAGTTTGGGTTGTGCTGCTCGGACAGATGTGAGGACACTGCAATTATCTTCCCTGTCCCTGGGGCTAATCTGCTTTTAAATGCTTCCAATTTCTAAGCAGTGACCCCTGCTCAAACGTGTAAGTGTGCGAACCACAGGTAAGGACATGATTAATCTGTATTATATTACTGCCACGTTCAATAAATGGCTGACACTCACTGTAAAAGACAAGATATAAAAATGGCCACTTGGGCTGGTCTTTATGGAACACCCTCCAACTTTGGAGAAATGGGAAGAAATTTGGTCAGAACATTTATTTTAAAACAGCAATATTTATTTCCACTTGTAATTATAGCCAATGCCTATCAAAGAATAGTTTTTATGGTTTTCTTGCCTCAAATTGTACTTAATTTATACTCCTGGTCTCCGGAATAGGATCAATTTGAAAGAGTAAGATTATTTTTTTCAAAATTTATAATAATAATAATCTTTATTCGTATCACAAGTAGGCTTACCTTAACACTGCAATGAAGCTTACTGTGAAAATCCCTGAGTCACCACCCTCCGGCCCCTGTTCAGGTACATAGAGGGAGAATTCAGAATGTCCAATTCACCTAACAGCACGTCTTTCGGGACTTGTGGGAGGAATCCGGAGCACCCGGAGGAAACCCTCGCAGACACAGGGAGGAAGGTACAGACTCTGCACAGGCAGTGACCCAAGCCGGGAATCAAACCCGGGTCCCTGGCGCTGTGAAGCAACAGTCCTAACCACTGTGCTACTGTGCCACCCTCTGAAGGAGTAAGATTCAGCTTTTGGGTAAGTCTTTGTATTTGCTGGGCATGCTGGACTGTTAGTACAAAGTAATCATCCCTATCCAGCCAGGGGCCATATTTCCAAAAGATACCAGTCATTCACAATGGGTTGCAACTAATAAGCAGGATCTTAAATGTATGGCTAATATTGCTAATAAAGCAACTAGTTTGAACTGGTTGTTAGAGTGACAGACTGAAATACAAAGCTTTTTTCCATAAAAGTTGGTGGAAATTTGATTGTGGGATAGGAAGCAAGTTATACTTAAAACATAGGGGTTTACGATAGAGTTGTTATGGATACGTAAATTATTATTAATATGGTATAGTCAATATTTTTACTAGCTTTTTTAAAATAAAAACTGCCTCTGAGAACAGCATGTTCACTTCTTGCAACAATAAAAAGAAAGCATTATGTGTGGTTCCTTGAAGCTATGGACAGCTTCTCATAAATATTGTACCCATTTATCTCTCATACAGATATTAGGAAAGAGATTAATCATCTGAGATTTGACCCTGACAAATGTGGTGCAGCACAGATTCTTTTTTCAATACCTTAGACATATATCTCATTTTCAGCATTTAAAGGATTTGTGAAATGTTGCAGAACCATCAACCACATGCCTTGTGTTGGGCCCTGGATAAGCTCACACAAATCTGCATAACATTTATCTGTAACATTTTCCTGGCTGACATTTCACAGCTCAGATGGTACCTCACACTAGAAAAAATACAAACAATAGATCATATTACAGCCTTTAGGATATCCTAAAATCCACAGTTACTATCTTCTACATTCCTATTACCTTTTCACTCCAGTACACCCAGCATTTAATCACATCACGATGCCATGTTGTGATCTTTAATGTTTGCTGTAAATTTAGGCGGGATTCTCCGCCAGCCGAAGCCAGAATCGGGAAAGGCATTGGGTGGAAAATGTGTTGTGACGCCAAAAGCGTGGCCGGCGCCGATTGCCCACCAGAATGCCATGCTCCGGTGCCTCGACAGCGGCGTCAATGTGTTCTACTCCGTACGTACGGTAAACGCCATCCACATATCATTTGCGGGCCTGACTCGGTATTCTCCGGGGCCTCCAGGGTGCTCTGCCTCCGTCGGGTCACTGTGCTGGCTACTCACCCTGGCCACCCTGGGGAGGGCGTGCAGGTTTTGCAGAACTGCTGGCCCGTCCTGGCGGTGAGGCAAACGGCGCGCATAGTGTCTGCCACCTATGCCCAGGTCCGATGCCCAACAGCAGGTGGCAACCTCCTTTCCACCCCGGGATACAGGGTAGCCCGCTTCTCCTCCATGGCGTCCAGCGTGGTCTCCACTCCGTATCTGCAAACCGGGGTGGCGTTCTCCATGCTGCCACCTTGTTGGCTGGGATGAGAGTGTGTGAGGGGCAGAGTGCTGGTTGACAACCTCTCGGGTGTCAATCCAGACCCCGGTGAATCCGACACCATTTTTCATTGGAATCGATCATGTTTTCCATGCAGCACCGGTGCTAGCCCCTTAACGGTTGATGAATTGCTCCAGCAGTGGGGCCAATTTTTCTGTCATAGAAGTCCACTGATTCAGTCCCAGCAACGGAGAATCTCGCCCTTTGTTCTTTGTATCTCTTCCATGTTTGCCATGTTTTTTTTTTAAATTTAGATTACCCCAATTATTTTTTCCAATTAAGGGGCATTTAGTGTGGCCAATCCACCTACTCTGCACATTTTTGGGTTGTGGGGGCGAAACCCACGCAGACACGGGGAGAATGTGCAAACTCCACACAGACAGTGACCCAGGGCCGGGATTCGAACCTGGGACCTCAGCGCCGTGAGGCGGTTGTGCTAACCACTAGGCCACCGTGCTGCCCGTATGTTGCCATGTTTCATGGTTTTTTGAAAACAGGGTTCAGCATAGAAAGTATTTGGAAAAAGAATTTAGATTTTCAAAAAATAGAGCGGTGTATTCACCCAAAATCAGGAGATTAGGATGCAAGTTGAAAGACAGAAAACTGACATCGGGGAGCACAAGGTGGTGTTGCTTTTGTATTCTTACACAAAGATAACTTGTAGTGATTGAGCTAAGTAAATCCTGTCAGAACCATTAGTTTGAATGATTTCTTGGACAGAATTTTCCATTCCAGGACAGAGTCCCTTAGTGGGGGAGGGGATGGGGAGATTTTGCCGCCGTGGTGGCCAGTGAATTTGCGCGGTATCTCGTCACCCCAGCCTCATTAATTATGCAGTTGAGAGTTTCCCAATGTTTTATATGGTGGGCAGACAGAATGTCACATGCCCCCCTGTCATATCTGGGCGCCATATTTAAAAGGTACCCAACTCCAATCAGCAGAAATGTGAAGGAGGAGATGGTCCAAAGAGGTGAGGAAGCTCCGGTTCCCAAATTCAGCGAGGCCTCCCTGGGCATCCTGCTTGATGAATGGAGGCCAGGAGGGATGTCCTCTATCCACAGTGGGGTGGTGGTGGTGGGGGGGGGGGGGGGGGGGGGGGGGGGGGGGGGGGGGGGGGGGGGGGGGGGGGGGAGGGCCAAGCAAGGAGATGAACCTGGTATGGGAGTAAGTCTTCAGGCCAGTCATAGAATCATAAAACCACAGAATTTACAGTGCAGAAGGTGACCATTCGGCCCACCGAGTCTACACTGGCCACTGAAAGAACACCCTACCTCAACCCACAACCCCATTCTAATCCCGTAACCCTGCAACCCCACCTAACTTTTGGACACTAAGGGCAATTTAGTCTGACCAATCCACCTAACCTGCACAACTTTGGGCTGTGGGAGGAACCCGGAGCATCCGGAGGAAATCTACGCAGACACATGGAGAACGTGCAGACTCCGCACAGCCGGTGACCCAAGTGGGAATTGAACCCACGTCTCTGGCGCTGTGGAGCAACAGTGCTAACCACTGTGCTGAGTTTGCACTGGAGTGCTGAGCTTGTTGCATTTGAGTGCTACAGTGAGAGTTTGGTGACTGAGGGAGTATAAGGGTTCATTTTTATTTAAAGTCTAGTATTTTTTTTATTTAGTTAATTAACTTAAAAGTTGCTGTTTGGTCTATAAGAAGGTGACTTTTGAATTAGCTTTAAACAAGGTTCTACTTGGACTTACTTGCAGCTGGAGCTTGTTAATTAGTTAATTGGATTAGGCCAGTTTTCAGAGGCGAGAGTCACAGTATAAATCTGAGCTAGTTACAGTGCAGACTTTGTTTGCACTGGAGTGCTGAGCTTGTTGCATTTGAGTGCTACAGTGAGAGTTTGGTGACTGAGGGAGTGCTGAGCTTGTTGCATTTGAGTGCTACAGTGAGAGTTTGGTGACTGAGGGAGTGCTGAGCTTGTTGCATTTGAGTGCTACAGTGAGAGTTTGGTGACTGAGGGAGTGCTGAGCTTGTTGCATTTGAGTGCTACAGTGAGAGTTTGGTGACTGAGGGAGTTAGGTGAGGAGGGAGTAAGGTGCTCCTTACATTTCATTTCCTATATTTATCAAAGAGCGTGAAGGGAGCCAGGAGTTTAGAGTACAGCTGACTGGAAGCAGAGTCGGAGGGTGGAGGTCCAGTTGGTCCACGGGGCAGCTAATTCTGTAAAGTAAGAGGGGATGGAGGCTAGGGCAGTTGCATGCTCCTCCTGTAGGATGTGGGTGGTGAGGGAAACCACTGGTGTCCCCGCTGACTATACCTGCGGGAAGTGCACCCAACTCCAGCTCCTCAAAGACCGTGTTAAGGTACTGGAGCTGGAGCTGGATGAACTTTGGATCATCCGGGAGGCAGAGGGGGTTATCGAGAAGAGTTACAGTGAGGTAGCCACACCCAAGGTACTGGACAAGAGTAGCTGGGTTACAGTCAGGGGAAAGAAAACTAACAGGCAGACAGTGCAGGGATCCCTCGTGGCCGTTCCCCTTCAAAACAAGTATACTGTTTTGGATGCTGTTGGGGGGGATGACCTAGGAAGGACCTAGCGGCCAGGTCTCTGGCACTGAGTCTGGCTCTGGGGCTCAGAAGGGAAGGGGGGCGAATAGAAAAGCAATAGTAATAGGAGATTCAATGGTTAGGGGAATAGATAGGAGATTCTGTGGTCGCGAGCGAGACTCCCGAAAGGTATGTTGCCTCCCGGGTGCCAGGGCCAGGGATGTCTCGGATCGTGTCTTCAGGATCCTGAAGGGAGAGGGTGAGCAGCCAGAAGTCGTGGTGCACATTGGTACCAACGATGTAGGTAGGAAAAAGGGTGTGGAGGTAATAAACAAGTTTAGGGAGTTAGGCTGGAAGTTAAAGGCCAGGACAGACAGAGTTGTCATCTCTGGTTTGTTGCCGGTGCCACGTGATAGCGAGGTTTGGAATAGGGAGAGAGTGCAGTTGAACACGTGGCTGCAGGAATGGTGTAGGAGGGAGGGCTTCAGGTATTTGGATAATTGGAGCGCATTCTGGGGAAGGTGGGACCTGTACAAGCAGGACGGGTTGCATCTGAACCAGAGGGGCACCAATATCCTGAGGGGGAGGTTTTCTAGTACTCTTCGGGAGGGTTTAAACTAATTTGGCAGGGGAATGGGAACCGGATTTGTAGTCCAGCAACTAAGGAAGCCGATATTCAGGACGCCAAAGCACGTAGTGAGGCAGTGGGGAAGGTAACAATGACAAAGGAGAGTACTTGCAGGCAAGGAGATGGGTTGAAGTGTGTATACTTTAATGCAAGAAGCATCAGGAATAAGGTGGGTGAACTTAAGGCATGGATCAGTACTTGGGACTGCGATGTGGTGGCCATCACGGAAACTTGGATAGAAGAGGGGCAGAAATGGTTGTTGGAGGTCCCTGGTTATAGATGTTTCAACAACATTAGGGAGGATGGTAAAAGAGGTGGGGGGTGGCATTGTTAATTAGAGATAGTATAACAGCTGCAGAAAGGCAGTTCGAGGGGGATCTGCCTACTGAGGTAATATGGGTTGAAGTCAGAAATAGGAAAGGAGCAGTCACCTTGTTGGGAGTTTTCTATAGGCCCCCCAATAGCAGCAGAGATGTGGAGGAACAGATTGGGAAACAGATTTTGGAAAGGTGCAGAAGTCACAGGGTAGTAGTCATGGGTGACTTGAACTTCCCAAATATTGAGTGGAAACTCTCTAGATCAAATAGTTTGGATGGGGTAGTGTTTGTGCAGTGTGTCCAGGAAGCTTTTCTAACACAGTATGTAGATAGTCCGACCAGAGGGGAGGCCATATTGGATTTAGTACTTGGTAATGAACCAGGGCAGGTGATAGATTTGTTAGTGGGGGAGCATTTTGGAGGTAGTGACCACAATTCTGTGACTTTCACTTTAGTTATGGAGAGGGATAGGTGCGTGCAACAGGGCAAGGTTTGCAGATGATACGAAGATTGGTGGAGTTGTGGATAGTGAGGAGGGCAGTTGACGGCTTCAAAGAGACATAGATAGGATGCAGAGCTGGGCTGAGAAGTGGCAGATGGAGTTTAACCCTGACAAGTGTGAGGTTGTCCATTTTGGAAGGACAAATATGAATGCGGAATACAGGGTTAATGGTAGGGTTCTTGGCAACGTGGAGGAGCAGAGAGATCTTGGGGTCTATGTTCATAGATCTTTGAAAGTTGCCATTCAAGTGGATAGAGCTGTGAAGAAGGCCTATGGTGTGCGAGCATTCATTAGCAGAGGGATTGAATTTAAGAGCCGTGAGGTGATGATGCAGCTGTACAAAACCTTGGTCAGGCCACATCTGGAGTACTGTGTGCAGTTCTGGCCACCTCATTTTAGGAAGGATGTGGAAGCTTTGGAAAAGGTGCAAAGGAGATTTACCAGGATGTTGCCTGGAATGGAGAGTAGGTCATACGAGGAAAGGTTGAGGGTACTAGGCCTTTTCTCATTAGAACGGAGAAGGATGAGGGGTGACTTGATAGAGGTTTATAAGATGATCAGGGGAATAGATAGAGTAGACAGTCAGAGACTTTTTCCCCGGGTGGAACACACCATTACAAGGGGACATAAATTTAAGATAAATGGTGGAAGATATAGAGGGGATGTCAGAGGTAGGTTCTTACCCAGAGAGTAGTGGGGGCATGGAATGCACTGCCTGTGGAAGTAGTTGAGTCGGAAACGTTAGGGACCTTCAAGCGGCTATTGGATAGGTACATGGATTAGGGTAGAATGATGGAGTGTAGATTAACTTCTTCTTAAGGGCAGCACGGTAGCATTGTGGATAGCACAATTGCTTCACAGCTCCAGGGTCCCAAGTTTGATTTCGACTTGGGTCACTGTCTGTGTGGAGTCTGCACATCCTCCCCGTGTGTGCGTGGGTTTCCTCCGGGTACTCCGGTTTCCTCCCACAGTCCAAAGATGTGCAGGTTAGGTGGATTGGCCATGATAAATTGCCCTTAGTGTCCAAAATTCTATGATTAACCTAGGACAAAAGTTCGGCACAACATCGTGGGCCGAAGGGCCTGTTCTGTGCTGTATTTCTCTATCTATCTATCTACCGTGCAGGTGCCACCAAAATGAGAGCAAGAACTGTGCCGTAGGAATCCCTGTCCAGCTCCAATACAAGCCTGGATAGGAACGAGGACATTTCTGATGTGGAAAGCGCACTTGTCGAGGCATCATAGCAGTGACCTGTATCCTCCAGCAGCCCAGAGACACATCTTAGTGGGTATTAGTTCTAGTTTAGGAAGGGTCACACATTCTGGTGGTCACTGCATAGTCACATGCCCGCAGCCGAGTTCACTGGCACTCGTCCGAGTGCTGGTGAAGAGGCACCTTCGAGGTTCAAGTCCAATGATGGGCCCTTGGAGCTGGCCTTCCAAAAGAAGCTGGAGAGGCAGGAAGAGGCAGGGGGAAATCAGGCAGAGATGTCAAAGGCCTACAGCAGAGTGGCACGCGAGGTGGAGGTGTCTGCCCACCCGCTGGCTAATGAAGGGGTGCTGACTGAGCATGTATATATGGAGGTCTCCATAGGGAGGGTGGAGAACCTTGTTCAACAGATTCTGTCAGAGATACGTGCAGACCTGCACTCCACCACTGGAGCCAGAAGTGAGCTTTCAAAATTAGTAAAAGGGAGAGAAAGAGATGATGCACATCGGTTTCCCTCCAGGAGCCTTTTGTCATCAACGATTCAGGCAGGTGCTTTGGGCACCCAAAGGAAGGAGGAGCAGCCCCTGGGACCTCCACTCAGGATGCTCGAAGCATGTCCGGCCTTTCCAAATCCCTCTTGCCTGTGAGCACATCAGCCTCATCCACTGTCACTGCAGTGGGAACAGCTGGTTCACATCAGGGAAGCCAAAATAGGCCCAGGCCCTCCAGGCCTCAGGTATCCAGAGGCAACCACCCCTGATGTGGATGTCAGGGGAGCACTTAAAGGAAGTGTTAGGGAAAGAAGAACACCAATCCCTTCATCACTCCTGACTGCCGTGCACACCTCAAAAACACACCATGTCCATTCAAACCTCAACAACACCCCTCTGTCCATCCACACCTGTACAAAAAAACCCATCTCCATCCATACCTAAACAAGAGCCTGCATGTCCATCCACACATGTAGAAGATCAGCAAGCCTATCCACATCTGCACATCATCCTCATGTCCATCCATACCTGTACAACACCCCCATGTCCATCCATACCTGTACAACACCCCCATGTCCATCCATACCTGTACAATACCCCCATGTCCATCCATACCTGTACAACACCCCCATGTCCACCCATACCTGTACAACACCCCCATGTCCATCCATACCTGTACAATACCCCCATGTCCATCCATACCTGTACAACACCCCCATGTCCATCCATACCTGTACAATACCCCCATGTCCACCCATACCTGTACAACACCCCCATGTCCATCCATACCTGTACAACACCCCCATGTCCATCCATACCTGTACAACACCCCCATGTCCATCCATACCTGTACAATACCCCCATGTCCATCCATACCTGTACAACGCCCCATGTCCATCCATACCTGTACAACACCCCCATGTCCATCCATACCTGTACAATACCCCCATGTCCATCCATACCTGTACAATATCCCCATTGTCCATCCATACCTGTACAATCACCCCCATGTCCATCCATACCTGTACAATACCCCCATGTCCATCCATACCTGTACAACACCCCCATGTCCATCCATACCTGTACAACACCCCCATGTCCATCCATACCTGTACAATACCCCCATGTCCATCCATACCTGTACAATACCCCCATGTCCATCCATACCTGTACAATACCCCCATGTCCATACCATACCTGTACAACACCCCCATGTCCATCCATACCTGTACAACACCCCCATGTCCATCCATACCTGTACAATACCCCCATGTCCATACACATCTGTACAACACCCCCATGTCCATCCATACCTGTACAACACCCCATGTCCATCCATACCTGTACAACACCCCATGTCCATCCATACCTGTACAACACCCCATGTCCATCCATACCTGTACAACACCCCCATGTCCATCCATACCTGTACAACACCCCCATGTCCATCCATACCTGTACAACACCCCCATGTCCATCCATACCTGTACAACACCCCCATGTCCATCCATACCTGTACAACACCCCCATGTCCATCCATACCTGTACAATACCCCCATGTCCATCCATACCTGTACAACACCCCCATGTCCATCCATACCTGTACAACACCCCCATGTCCATCCATACCTGTACAATACCCCCATGTCCACCCATACCTGTACAACACCCCCATGTCCATCCATACCTGTACAACACCCCCATGTCCATCCATACCTGTACAACACCCCCATGTCCATCCATACCTGTACAATACCCCCATGTCCATCCATACCTGTACAACACCCCCATGTCCATCCATACCTGTACAACACCCCCATGTCCATCCATACCTGTACAATACCCCCATGTCCATCCATACCTGTACAATATCCCCATGTCCATCCATACCTGTACAACACCCCCATGTCATCCATACCTGTACATACCCCCATGTCCATACACATCTGTACAACACCCCCATGTCCATCCATACCTGTACAACACCCCCATGTCCATCCATACCTGTATATACCCCCATGTCCATACACATCTGTACAACACCCCCATGTCCATCCATACCTGTACAACACCCCCATGTCCATCCATACCTGTAAAACACCCCCCATGTCCATCCATACCTGTACAATACCCCCCATGTCCATCCAGTACCTGTACAACACCCCCATGTCCATCCATACCTGTACAACACCCCCATGTCCATCCATACCTGTACAAGACCCCCATGTCCATCCTACCTGTACAACACCCCCATGTCCATCCATACCTGTACAACACCCCCATGTCCATCCATACCTGTACAATACCCCCATGTCCATCCATACCCGTACAATATCCCCATGTCCATCCATACCTGTACAACACCCCCATGTCCATCCATACCTGTACAATACCCCCATGTCCATACACATCTGTACAACACCCCCATGTCCATCCATACCTGTACAACACCCCCATGTCCATCCATACCTGTACAATACCCCCATGTCCATACACATCTGTACAACACCCCCATGTCCATCCATACCTGTATAACACCCCCATGTCCATCCATACCTGTACAACACCCCCATGTCCATCCATACCTGTACAATACCCCCATGTCCATACACATCTGTACAACACCTCCATGTCCATCCACACCTGCGCAACATTCCCCATATCCCTCCGCACTTGTAAAATGTTCACATGTCCATACACACCTGACAAAACACACCATGTCCATCCACGACTGTCCAATTCCTCTATGTCCAACCACACTTGTACAACACTCTCCATATCCATCCACATCTGTACAACACCCCCCAATATCCATCCACACCTGTACAAGGCCCTCATAACCATCCAACCTGGACAACACCCTCATGTCCATCAACACCTGTACAACACCCCATGTCCTTTCACACCTCTACAAGACACTCGATGCCATCCATACCTGTACAAAACCCCCATGTCCATCTACACTTGTAGAAGACACTCTATGTCAATCCACCTGTACAGCATTCCCTTGTCCATTCACACCTTTATAGCACTCCATGTCCATCCCACCTTACAATTCCTCTATGTCCATCCACCCTGGACAACACCCATGTCCATCCACACCTGTAACAATTCCTCTATGTCCATCCACCCTGTACAATTCCTCTATGTCCATCCCCCTGACAACACCCATGTCCATCCCACCTGTACAATTCCTCATGTCCATCCACCCC
This sequence comes from Scyliorhinus canicula, assembly GCF_902713615.1. Lineage (NCBI taxonomy): Eukaryota > Metazoa > Chordata > Chondrichthyes > Carcharhiniformes > Scyliorhinidae > Scyliorhinus > Scyliorhinus canicula. The sequence goes on from NC_052159.1 coordinate 122,815,195, forward strand.
TGGACAACCACCCATGTCCATCCACACCTGTACAATAGCCCCAGTCCATCCCCACCTGTACAAGTAGCCCCCTGTCCATCCACACCTGTACAATAGCCCCATGTCCATCCACACCTGCACAACAGCCCCATGTCCATCCACACCTGCACAAAGCCCCATGTCCATCCACACCTGCACAACAGCCTCATGTCCATCCACACCTGTACAATAGCCCCATGTCCATCCACACTGTACAACAGCCCCATGCCCATCCACACCTGTACAATTCCTCTATGCCATCCACCCTGTACAACACCCCTGTCCATCCACACCTGTACAATAGCCCCATGTCCATCCATATGTGTACAATAGCCCCATGTCCTCACACCTGTACAATAGCCCCATGTCCATCCATACCTGTACAATAGCCCCATGTCCCATGAAAATGAAATGAAATGAAAATCGCTTTATTGTCCAAGTAGGCTTCAATGAAGTTACTGTGAAAAGCCCCTAGTCGCCACATTCCGGCGCCGGTCCGGGGAGGCTGGTACGGGAGATCCACCACCTGCACAACCAGCCCCTGTCCATCCAGACCTGCACAACAGCCCCCATGTCCATCCAGACCTGCACAACAGCCCCATGTCCATCCATACCTGTACAACAGCTCCATGTCCATCCACACCTGTACAATAGCCCATGTCCATCCACACCTGCACAACAGCCCCATGTCCATCCACACCTTACAATATCCCCCATGCCCATTCACACCTCTACAACATTCCTCATGTCCATCCATACCTGTACAACAGTCCATGTCCATCCATACCTGTACAACACCCCAATGTTGTACCTGTACAACACCTAATGACCATCCATGCCTGTACAACATCCTATGCCCATCTACACCTGTACAACACCCTATGTCCATCCACACCTATACAACATCCCCATGTAATCCACAGCTTTACAATATCCCAATTGTTATGGGCCAGGGTTTAGAGAACCCCAAAGGGTATCATGGAGTTCACCTGACCCACAACATTTAATAGATTGTGGTATGGGGAGCACACGGCCCACTCTACAGGTGTGGTACAGCAGAAATGGAAAAGTATTTTTTAAAGCAAAACAATGTTTATTCTATGAATTCAAGTTAACCTTTTTAAAAGATACAGTGAACATCTTAGCAACCATTAATTCAAATATAACCCCCAAAGAATATAATACTGTGTAATCCTTAAGCTTACCTCTCCACATCCATAAGATTTAGTAAAGAACTTTTAACAGAAACACATCAGGTTGAAGTCACTAGTGAGAGCAGTTATTAGTTTTAAATCACCAAAGGATCGATTTACAGTTTTTAGATTACAGAGAGAGAGACTCATACACCTTCTGGCTGTGACTGCAGTTATCCAGCTCTGAAAATGAAACTAAAACACACCCTGCAGCAAACAGCCTAAAACAAAAGTAAAAAGCTGACAGACAGCCCAGCTCCACCCACTCTCTGACATCACTGCAGTAATAAACACCCATTTCTTAAAGGTACTCTCACTACAGATATTTATATACACAACAAATGTATAAACACCTATTTCTTAAAGGTACTCTCGCATGACACAATGTACATCCACACCTGCACAACACCACCATGTCCAACCACACCTGTACAAACACACCATATCCGTCCACACCTGTACAACATTCCTCGTGACCATCCAAACCTATATAACACACCCCATGTCCATCCATACCTGTACAACACTCCTATGTCCATCCACACCTGTACAACACTCCTATGTCCATCCACACCTGTACAACACTCCTATGTCCATTCACACCTGTACAACACTCCTATGTCCATCCACACCTGTACAACACCCATATGTCCATCCACACCTGTACAACACTCCTATGTCCATTCACACCTGTATAACACTCCTATGTCCATTAACAGTTGTACAACACATTCATGACCATCCATACCTGTACACCACCCTCAGGTTCAACCCACATGTGCCCAATTGTATGGCCTAAGAATTAAGACTTGGGTTTTTTAAAATTAACTTTTAGTCAAGTTTACCACCATCAAACAATTATTTTTAAATGTTCTGAATGCTCCTTCCACATTTCACTGAACACCATCAGATCATCTATACGCACTGCACAATTCTTCAGTCCAGAAATTATCTTGTTGGTTAATCTTTGGAATTGCTGGCTCATTCTTCAAAGAACAAAGAACAAAGAAAAGTACAGTACAGGAACAGGCCCTTCGGCCCTCCAAGCCTGCTCCGACCACGCTGCCCATCTAAACTAAAATCTTGTACACTTCTGGGGTTTGTATCCTTCTATTGCCATCCTATTTGTGTATTTGTCAAGGTGTCCCTTAAACGTCACAATCATTGCTGCTTCCACTACCTCCTCCGGCAGCGAGTTCCAGGCACCCACTAGACTCTGTTAAAAACGTGCCTCGTACATCTTGCCCCTCGCACCTTAAACCTATGCCCCCGAGTAATTGACCCCGCTACCCTGGCAAAAAAGTCTCTGAAACATTGCAAATGACATTACTTTAAACTGGTGGCAGAAAAGCTGAAACATCTTTGCACTTTTTGTGATAAAGGTACTTGCCAATATCCTTTAAGTAAGTCAAGTTTGGTAACATAATTTGCTTGTCCCATCTTTTCAATGCAGTCTTCCAAGTGAGGAATAGGATACGAATCTGACTTCATAACTTTTCTATAGTCTGCACACAATCGTTGTATTCCATCTGGTTTTGGTACCATCACAATAGGTGAGCTCCAATCACTGAAATGCACTTCAATAATATAATTCTTTTAAAAAATAGAGTACCTATGAAGTCTCATGGCTTCAGGTCAACATGGGCGAGGAAATTTGGGGCAGCAGGGTAGCATGGTGGTTAGCATAAATGCTTCACAGCTCCAGGGTCCCAGGTTCGATTCCCGGCTGGGTCACTGTCTGTGTGGAGTCTGCACGTCCTCCCCCTGTGTGCGTGGGTTTCCTCCGGGTGCTCCGGTTTTCCTCCCACAGTCTAAAGATGTGCGGGTTAGGTGGATTGGCCATGCTAAATTGCCCGTAGTGTCCTAATAAAAGTAAGGTTAAGAGGGGGGTTGTTGGGTTACGGGTATAGGGTGTATACGTGGGTTTGAGTAGGGTGATCATGGCTCGGCACAACATTGAGGGCCGAAGGGCCTGTTCTGTGCTGTACTGTTCTATGAAACCTCCTGGTGATTACTATCCAGGCAGATTGGAGAGAGAGGGGGTACGGAAAGTGTCCAACATCGGCATAGTTTGCTGAGAGTTGTTCTGCTGGCCGGGGCACTTCGATCAGGGGTAGGGGGAGTAGTGGGGAGTGGTCAGGAGGTGGGCTGTGGAGACGGGGTGGATGGGCATGGAACACCATTACTGCAGCCAGAAAGACAGCCATGCAGCTGCGCTGACAGCCCACTGTGAACTTAGGACCATGGCATTATAGGTGTCCTCCCAGGCCTGTTCCGCATCTTCAATCACTGAAAGAAATAAATTGGATATTTCTAGTTTTGAGGCCAAAAACAGATTAATATAGTGAGCACTTGAATAGATTGCTATATACTGTATATCAAAACATAAAATAAAGAACTTTTATTTAAACGTCTAGGAATAGATAAATGTAATGAAAGGTGCACGTATGGAGCATGTTGATACGAGAGAGGCAAGGTCTGGTTCCAGCACACAGTTCAAAAGCTGGTTTCCTGATCTCAAGCAGGTGGCCAGGAGAAGCAATTCAAAATTAAAATAACACAACATGAACACAAAAATATCTATGATTGCTTTTCAATTGAAAATACATATGTAGCTGCTGTTACCAGGCAGTAGGAATGACAACTAGCTGAGAGGAAACTTCAGAGTTTTCCCACTGGCAAAATGGATATATTTACCATCACAAATAATCCTGAACATTTTGCACTTCATTTTAAAACCAACTGAACTCATTTTCTGATATAAATCTAGATTTTACTCTTTTTCTCTTACCTCATTCTTCCCCAATTCTCTACTATTCTCTCATGAAAGCAATGATTCATGTTAGTGGACAGGGGAATGTCTGTGGATGTTATTTATATGGACTTTCAGAAGGCATCTGATAAAGTCCCACACAAGAGCCTGGTAACTAAGGTGGAAACCCATGGATTTGAAGGCAAATTATTGACATGGTTAGGAAATTGGTTGAGTAGCAGGCGACAGAGAGTGGGGATAATGGGTAAGTACTCCAATTGGCAGGTGACTAGTGGTGTACCACAGAGATCTGTGTTGGGGCCTCAATTATTCTCACTATTCATTAATGACTTGGAGGATGGCATAGTAAATCTCTATGCAAATTTGTGGATGATACAAAGTTCGGTGGAATTGTAGATCAGGGTTTTTCAAACTTAGGGTCATGACCCACCCGTGGTTGCAGGCATGTGTTGGGAGGGTTGTGGAGTCAGCGCCGACCACGGTGCCTGTCCAGACTAAAACCAGATGCACAATTCCAACCCTTTTCATATATTTGTCTAGATGCCCCTTAAATGCCGCTATAGTACCTGCTCCCACCACCTCCCAAGCAGTGCGTTCCATATATTTACCACCCTCTGTGCAAAAAACTTGCCTCGCACATCAGTTCTAAACTTTTCCCCAAGCACTTTAAACCTATGTCCCCTAGTGCTTGACTCTCCTACCCTAGGAAAGTACATCTGACTATCCACTCTGTCCATGCCAATCATAATCTTGTCGACCACTATCAGGTCGCCTCTCAACCTCTGTTGTTCCAGTGAGAACAGACCGAGTTCAACTAACCTATCCTAATAGCTTTTTAAAATTAAATTTAGAGTGCCCAATTCATTTTTTCCAATTAAGGGGCAATTCAGCGTGGCCAATCCACCTGCCCTGCACATCTTTGGGTTGTGGGGGCGAAACCCATGCAGACACGGGGAGAATGTGAAAACTCCACACGGACAGTGATCCAGAGCCGGGATCGAACCTGGGACCTCAGCGCCGTGAGGCAACAGGAGTAACCCACTGCACCACCGTGCTGCCCTTCTCCTCATAGCTAATGCCATCCATACCAGGCAACATCCTAAACCGCTTCTGTATCCTCTCCAAAGCATCCACATTCTTCTGGTAATGTCGCGACCAGAATTGTGCGCAATATTCCAAATGAGGCCTAACTAAGGTCCTGTACAGCTGCAACATGACTTGCCAATTTTTATATTCAATGCCCCGACTGATGAAGACCAGCATGCCGTATGCCTTCTTGACCACCTTATCCACATGTGTTGCCACTTTCAGTGATCGGTGGACATGCACGCCCAGATCTCTCTGCCTGTCAGCACGTGCAAGAGTTCTACCATTTATTGTATAATTCCTGTATGCATTGGGCCTTCCAAAATGCAATACCTCACACTAGTCCAGATTAAACTCCATCTGCCATTTCTCTACCCAAGACTCCAACCTTTGATTTGATTTGATTTGATATATTATTGTCACATGTATTAATATACAGTGAAAAGTGTTGTTTCTTGCATGCTATACAGACTATGCATACCGTACCTAGGGAAGGAAGGAGAGACTACAGAATGTAATGTTACAGTCATAATTAGGATGTAGAGAAAAGATCAACTTAATACTAGGTAGGTCCATTCAAAATTCTGATGGCAGCAGGAAAGAAGCTGTTCCTGAGTTGGTTGGAACATGACTTAAAACTTTGGTATCTTTTTCCTGACGGAAGAAGGTGGAAGAGAGTATGTCCAGGGTGCGCGGGGTCCTTAATTATGCTGGCTGCCTTTCCGAGGCAGCGGGAATTATAGACAGAGTCAATGGATGGGAGGCTGGTTTGCGTGATGGACTGGGCTACATTCACAACGTTTTCTAGTTTCCTGCGGTCTTGGGCAGAGCAGGAACCATACCAAGCTGTGATACAACCAGAAAGAATGCTTTCTATGGTGCATCTGTAAAAGTTGGTGAGAGTTGCAGCTGACATGCCAAATTTCCTTAATCTTCTGAGAAATTAGAAGACTATCTTAAGAGCTTTCTTAACTATATTGTCGGCATGGGGAGACCAGGACAGGTTGTTGGTGATCTGAACACCTAAAAACTTGAAGCTCTCAACCCTTTCTACCAGTTTATATCCTGCTGTATCCTCTGACAATCTTCTTCACTATCTGCAACTCCACCAATTTTTGTGCCATCTGCGAATTTACTAATCAGACCAGCTACATTTTTTTCCAAATCATTTATAAACAGGATGAACAACATAGGTCCCAGAACTGATCCCTGTGGAATGCCGCTAGTCACAGCCTTCCATTCAGAAAAGCACCCTTCTACTGCTGCCCTCTTACCTCTGTGCCCAAGCCAGTTCTGTATCCAACTTGCCAGCTCGCCTCTGATCCCATGTGACTTCACCTTTTGTACCAGACTACCATGAGGTACCTTGTCAAAGGCTTAACTTAAGTCCATGTACACAATATCTACTGCTTTTCCCTCATCTATCATCTTTGTCACTTCCTCGAAAAACCCAATCAAATTAGTGAGGCGCAACCTCCCCTTCACAAAACATGCTGTCCATTACTAATAAGTCCATTTGTTTCCAAATAGGAGTAAATCCTATCTCTAAAAATCTTTTCCAATAATTTCCCTACCACTGACATAAGGATCACTAGCCTATAATTTCCTGGATTATCCTTGCTGCCCTTCTTAAACAATGGAACAACATTGGCTACTCTCCATTCCTCTGGAACTTCACCTGCAGCCAATGAGGATACGAAGATTACTATCAGGCCCCAGCAATTTCCTCCCTTGCCTCCCACAGTGTTCTGGGGTAGATCCCATCAGCCCCTGGGTACTTATCTACTTTAATGCTTTTTAAGATGCCCAACATCTCTTTATTAATATCAACATGACTCAGAATATCTACACATTGTACCCTATACTCCTCATCCACCAAGCCCTTCTCTTTGTGAATACTGAGGCAAAGTAATCATTTATTATCTCTCCCATTTCCTCTGGTTCCATACATAGTTCCCCTCCAATATCCTTTCTCTGGCCACCCTCTTGCTCTTTACATATGCATAAAACACCTGAGGATTTTCCTTAATCCTGTTTGCCAACGACATTTCATGACCCATTTTAGCGTTCCTTTTTTAAAAATCTTTTTATTGGCATTTTCAAAATTATATACATTGCCGTTCGTTTTCATTTATTGTACAGTACAAAAAGGCTTCTTCTTAGGTTTCTCTATTTACAGTTTGTCGTCGCCTGACTCAGCGTATAATCCTCCCTAACCCCCCTCCCACCCATAAGTTATGGATACAGGTATATACCTGGCAAAGCAAAAACACATAGGCTCTAGGAAATATAACCGAACGGGAGGGGTCTTTCCTTCCCTCTCTTCTATTCTTTCCTTTTTACCGATCAGCTAACTGGGGTGGAGGGGGCACCTGGGTGGTGCCCCCAAATGCTTTTTACATTCTTTGTGCAGTTGCCTCAGCATCGGCCATTGCTCGTTTCCTCTTCCCATTTTTCTTTGCGTTCTCTCGCTGCGTTAGGGTTGCTGCCACTGTTGTCCTCCCCTGTGCTCTCCTCCCCTCCCTCCCATGTTTTTGTTTTCTTATCTGTTCCCCCTTATGGCTCCCCTTTGTTTTGTTCTCCCCCTTCCCCCATCCCTCCCTTCTCATCCCCCTTCGCCCCCCCCCCCCCTTCTTCACTGCTGCCCCCATTCTTTCCTGCTGGGTTTTGCTACCTCACCTTGCTCCCCACCGGGTCCTCCCTCGCTTTCCTTTTTCTGTCTTGACGCGGCTGTTTCTCCCTGGCTACTGGCTACTAATTTATTTATATGTTGCCCACAAACAAGTCTCGGAACAGTCGGTGAATGACTCCCATGTTCTGTGGAAACCGTCTTCTGACCCACGGATGGCAAATTTGATTTTCTCCATTTGGAGAAATTCCGATAGGTCGGACAGCCAGTCTGCAGCTTTGGGTGATGCTGCTGACCACCAGCCGAACAGGATTCTACCGCGGGCGATCAGGGATGTAAATGCAAGGGCGTCTGCCCTCTTCCCCATGAAGAGATCTGGCTGGTCTGACAAACTGAAAACTGCCACTTTCGGGCATGGCTCCACTTTCATCTCTATCACTATGGACAATGCCTCAAAGAAGGCTGTCCAGTACCCAGCATGTCTGGGGCAAGACCAGAACATGTGGACATGGTTGGCCGGGCCTTCTTGGCACCGTTCACATCTATCCTCCACCTCCTGGAAGTACCTGCTCATTCTGGTTCTGGTCAAGTGGGCTCTATGTACCACTTTTAGCTGTGTTAGGTTGAGCCTCGCACATGTGGAGGTAGAGTTGAACCTGTCCAGTACTTTGCTCCAGAATCTCCACCCTATTTCGAACCCCAAGTCATCCTCCCATTTCCTCCTTGTCGTGTCCAGTTCGGTGTCGGCCCTCTCTAGCAGTCATTCCTACATGTCACTACAGTTCCCTCTGCCTCGGATGTCTGCATCCAGCAGCTCTTCTAATAGTGCCTGTCGTGGTGGTCCTTGGCTCCTTCCGTAGGAAGTTTTTAAGCTGCAGGTATCTGGGTTTGTTGCCTTTAGCTAGTTGGAATCTCTGCATCCCCCCCCCCCCCCCCCACCATCCTGTCTCCACCTTTTGAAGGTGGTGTCAGTCAGTGCTGGTGTGAACCTGTGGTTACTGCAGATGGGGGCTTTGTCGGACATTTCGGTCAGTCTGAATTGCTGCCGTTGTTGGTGGGGCTGGTTTGGCTCACAAGGCTAAATCGCTGGCTTTTAAAGCAGACCAAGCAGGCCAGCAGCACGGTTCGATTCCCGTACCAGCCTCCCCGGACAGGCGCCGGAATGTGGCGACTAGGGGCTTTTCACAGTAACTTCATTGAAGCCTACTCGTGACAATAAGCGATTTTCATTTCATTTCATTTTCAAGAATGAAGGGTGGGTACCACCACTGGGCTGCTGGAGTGTTCCTTGGGTAGGGATGGGAGTGCCGCCATGGCGAGGGGCTGGAGAGAGGCCCCCCTGCAGGAGACCTCCTCCGTGCGCACCCACTCAGCCTCTGGCTTCTTTGTCCATCCCATCACTCTTTCTGCTGTTGCTGCCCAGTGGTAGAATTGTAGGTTTGGGTGGGCTAGCCCTCCCCTGGATTTTGTTTTCTGCAGGACCTTCTTTGTGTCCTATTAGCCTTCCTAACCCCTATCGTAAGTTCCTTCCTACTTGCTTTATATTCTTCAAGGGCTTAATCTGTCCTAAGCCTTTTAGACCATACAAGTGCTTCCTTTTTATTTTTGACAAGGTTCACAATAGACCTCGCTATCCAGGGTTCCCTATACTTGCCACCCTTATCTTTTGTCCTCACAGGTACATGTCGGTCCTGAATTCACATCAACTGACATTTGAAACTCCCACAAGCCGGATGTTGATTTTCCCTCAAACAGCCTCGTCCAGTCAACACTCTCCAGATCCTGCCTAATGCTGTAATTAGCCTTCCCCCAGTCTAACACCTTCACCTGACAACCACTCTTTCAGAATTATGATCACTGTTCCCAAAATGATCTGCTACTGAAACTTCGATCACCTGGCCGGGCTGATTTCCCAGCACCAGGACTAATATGGCCCCGTCCCAAATTGGGCTATTTACATATTGGCTCAAGAAACCCTCCTGGATGCTCCTTACAAATTCTGCTCCATCCGTGCCTCTAGCAGTAAGTGTGTCCCAGTCAAAAATGAATTGGCACTCTAAATTTATTTTTTTTAAATATAGGGAAAGTTATAACCACCCACCACATGCAGCTCAAAGTGGTGCACAGAGCGCACCTGACCAGAACCTGAATGAACAGGTTCTTCCAGGTGGAGGATAAATGTGAATGGTGTCAACCACACCCACATGTTTTGGGCCTGTCCCAAATTTGCTGGGTTCTGGACAGCCTTCTCCGAGGCAATGTCCAAGGTTGTGGGGGTGAGGGTGAAGCCATGCCCAATAGTGGCAATCTTCAGGGTATTGGAGCAGCCAGAGTTACACATGGGGAAGGGGGCCAACGCCCTTGCTTTCGCTTCCCTAATCGCATGCCGGAGAATCCTGCTCGGCTGGCGATCGGCAGCACCACCCAAAGCTGCAGACTGGCTCACTGACCTTTCAGAATTTCTCCACCTAGAGAAGATTAAGTGCGCCATCCGAGGGTCAGAGGAAGGTGGAGGAACTATAGACCGATCCAGAGGGCAGCGAAATGTACATAGGGTCAGTTAAACGAAGGACAAAATAAACCTCTCTGTACAATAAAGGAAATAAGCACGGGCAAGAAAAATGTAATGTATATATACAACTGTTTATAAATCTGAGAAATGCCAATAAACATATATATATTTTTTAAATCACCCACCACAACAACCCTATTGTTTATGCATCTTCCAAGATCTGTCTGCATATCTTTGGGTAGCACGGTAGCATAGTGGTTAGCACTGTAGCTTCACAGTGCCAGGGTCCCAGGTTTGATTCCCAGCTTGGGTCACTGTCTGTGCAGAGTCTGCACGTTCTCCCCGTGTCTGCGTGGGTTTCCTCCGGGTGCTCTGGTTTCCTACCACAATCCAAAGACGTGCAGGTTAGGTGGATTGGCCATGATAAATTGCCCTTAGTGACCAAAAAGCGTTAGGAGGGGTTAATGGGTTACAGGGATAGGATGGCAGAGAGGGCTTAAGTGGGTTGGTGCAGACTCGATGGGCCGAATGGCCTCCTTCTGCACTGTATGTTCTATGCTCTATCTGCTCCTCTATCACCCCACTGGCTGTTAGGAGGTTTGAAGTAAACCCACAGCATTGTGACAGCACCCTTCCTGTTCCTGAGCTCTACCCATATTGCCTCGCTGCCTGAACCTTCCAAGGTGTCCTCCCTCAGCACAACTATGATACTCTCCTTAACCAATAATGCAAATCCCCCACCCCTTTTGCATCCCCTTCTATCCTGCCTGAATAATCTAAATCCTGGAATGTTTAGCTGCCAATCCTGTCCCTCTTTCAACCAAGTTTCTGTAATAGCAACAACATCATAAATCCACGTATTAATCCAAGCTCTAAATTCATCTGTCTTACCTGAAATACTCCTCGCATTGAAACTAATGCAATTCAGCCCACCAACCCCATTGCGTTGCCTAATCACTCACTGCCTGCTCTTCCTCTTAATCTTACTGGCCTTAGTCTGTAGCTCTCTTTCAATTATTTCTCCCGCTGACCGACTGCTCTGGTTCCCACCCACTGCCATACTAGACAGTTCAATCTGTTTTTCTGCTTTCCACATTTCTCCTTACTAGCTTTTGTTTCTGTCCCCTCTTTACTACCCTCTGACTTCCTGCATTGGTTCCCATCCCCCGCCACATTAGTTTAAATTTCCCCAACAGCGCTATCAAACAACCCCCCAAAGACATTGGTTCCAGTCCTGCCCAGGTGTAGACCGTCCAATTTGTAATGGTCCCAACTCTCCCAGAACTGGTTCCAATGTCCGAAAATTCTGAATCCCTCCCTCCTGCACCATCTCTCAAGCCACGCATTCATCCTGTCTATCCTGTCATTCCTACTCTGACTAGCACATGGCACTGGTAGCATTCCCAGATTACTAACTTTGAGGTCCTACTTTTTAGTTTATCTCCTAACTCCCCAAATTCAGCTTGTTGGACTTCATCCCACTTTTTTACCTATATTGTTGGTGCCTATATGCACCACAACAGCTGGCTGTTCACCATCCCCCTTTGGAATGTCCTGCAGCCAATCTGAGACATCCAGGACCCTTGCACACGGAAGGCAACATACCTTCCTGGAGTCTCGTTTGCGTCTGCAGAAACACCTGTCTATTCCCCTTACAATCAAATTCTCTATCACTATAGCTCTATCACTCTTTTTCCTGCCCTCCTGCGCAGCAGAGCCTGCCATTAACCTGGCTACTGCTGCCTTCCCCTGGTGAGCTGGATGCTATATTCACCTGCAGGAGGGATTACTGAGCAGATTCTGAAGTGAGTAAACCTTGGTCATTTCTACCTTCCTGAGTGCAAAGTGACTGTTGTTCATTGTACCGTGCTAGCCACGGCCTAGTTACATGGGACAAACCTGGATCCCACTGGCCTGTCTGGACCAGTTTTTTATTGGGTAGTGCAATTACTAGTTCACCAATCTGAACAATTGCAGTTTTTTTTAAAGTGGTACCGATGACAAATCTCACTCTGTAAGGAGAAAAATAAATATTAAATATATTGAACAGTATGAAATAAAAACAGAAAATGCTGGATGCGGGCAGCACAGTGTCGCACTGCTGCCTCACAGTGCCAAGGTCCTGAGTTCGATCCCGGCCCCGGGTCACTGTCTGTGTGGAGTTTGCACATTCTCCCCGCGTCTGTGTGGGTCTCCCCCCCCTCGCCCCCCATAACCCAAAGATCTGCAGGGTAGGTGGATTGGCCACGCTAAATTGCCCCTCAATGGGAATAAAAACAAAAGTGCTGGATGAAGGCAGCAAGTGTGGTAGTGTCTGTGGAGAGAAACAGTTATTGTTTCGAATCCATCTGAGTCTTCTTCAGGGTTCTGAACTCTGACCGGGCACTGATTACCAGTAATAGCGAAACACTTTCACAATTCTGCTTGTTCAGATGAAATCAAACATGATTTCAGGGGAGTGCCATATATCATTAATTCAATCAAACCTGATGGAAAGTAATGGAGTGAGATATACATATCAGAGCCAGCCTCATGCAGTAGGAAATAATATAATAACATGGTATTCAGTTTAAAAACACATGAATTATGAAATAAATTCTTGAATGAATACATGAATGGCAATAATTAATTTGAGGTTTCAATTGAATAAACACAGATTTATTTAAGGACTTGGCCAATGGCCTCATCTTTCAGCCAATTTGCCAACCCTAAATTACCTATCTATTAGGCCACTGCTTGTTCATTATTGCCTAATTACATTGATTAACATTCTGTTTAAAACGTCAGCCATTCAAAATGATGGGTTTTGTTGACAGGCAAATACGTTCTGCTGCTGATCAGCAGTGACTTATCTATTAACAACTAGTCCTTCAGTCTCACTCCAGTATGTGAACTCAAGAATCTGCCCGGCAAGTGCCCTTGTACATGGTTCATGATTCAACAGGGCTGCAGAAGCTTCCTGTTTGATTACAAACAGCAGAGGTTACATGCAGGGACCTGTCAGTCTCAGCCACTCTAAGCAATCTCAATAACTACAACCTGCATTTATATACTGCCTTTAGCAGTAAAAGGTTCCAAGGTGCTTCACAGGATTGCTATCAACCGAAATTTGACCCTGAGGCACATGAGGAGATTTTAGGGGTGGAATTGTCCCATTCCACCGTTATCATCATGCGTGGTGGGCAGGGCCAGACAATCCATTTCCTGACCGTGGGAAACCAGGTCGCGATTGACCCCTCCATGTTGAAACATGGCAGGAACCCCAACAGACTTGAATCGTATGCTCCCATCAAATCTCCCATCGAATTGACGCTGTTCTGTAAACCCGACCTGACATTTGTGGTGTGTAAAATTTGCTTTATTATTGCCACAACTAATGAAGTTACTGTGAAAATCCCCCAGTCGCCACACTCCAGCGCCTGTTCGGGTACACTGAGGGAGAATTCATAATGTCCAATTCATCTAACAGCACATCTTTCTGGACTTGTGGGAGGAAACCGGAAGACCTGGAGGAAACCCACGCAGACACGGGGAGAACATGCAGACTCCGCACAGACAGTGACCCAAGCCGGGAATCGAACCCTGGTCCCTGGCACTATGAAACAACAGTGCTAACCACTGTGCTACCATGCCGCCCAGCAAGGGAGAATTTTAAAGCACTTACCTGGAGTCGAGGCTGACTGCACCACTGGAACTGGCCACAGACATGGTGCACGGAGGGGGCAGCATGGTGGAGCTGTGGTTAGCACTGCAGCCTCACGGTGCCGAGGTCCCAGGTTCGATCCTGGCTCTGGGTCACTGTCCATGTAGAGTTTGTACATTCTCCCCGTGTTTGTGTGGGTTTCACCTCCATTACCCAAAAGAAGTGCAGGGTAGGTGGCTTGGCCATGCTAAATTGCCGCTTAATTGGAAAAATGAATTGGGCATTCTAAATGTTTTAAAAAGGAAATGGTGCACGTGGAAGACACATGTGGTGGTGGGGGGCGGGGGGGGGGGGGGGGGTCCACAGGAGAAGAAGGGGGGAGGGGGGGACAAGAGGAGAAGGGGGGTCCAGATGAGAACAAGGGGGTTCTGGATGGTGTGAAAGGGGAAGGAAGGCAAGAAGAGGAGGGTGGGGGGGAGGGAGGAGAGAGGGAGGGGAGATCGGGTGGGGACAGGGTGTTTCAGGGGTTAGGGTCAGCTGAGTCAATGTTGGAATCCTGGGAAGGGGAAGTGAGACTTGATAGTGTGGGACCGTCGGGGTCTGGGTATGGTGGGTATAGTTTTCATCAGGGGGGTGTCATTGAGGGGTCAATGGAATTGGGAGTGGGGAGGATCAGGGTGGGCACAAGAACAGTGACTGGAGTGAGCTCATTGGGGAGGCAAGTCACATGCAGCGTAACAGTGATAGTATCCAGGCTTTATTGCCACAACTAATCTGGCTTGAGGGCTACCAAGGGGAGAGAGAAGGTGGCATTGGGTGGTTCAACGGTAGTCAATATCCCGAGACAGAGGCAGGTCCAAACCTGGGCAATGCCCGCAATGTCCAAATGCAAAATATTGAGGTCGGGGGAGCATCCATTGAGGTGGGTGAAGCTGAAGGTCAGCACAACAGGAAAACTAAGGAAAACTCCAATAATCATGTATGAGAGCTTTCTCAATTGCTATTTCTCACTATTTAGTGAAGGCCGCAGAGAATTCTCATGACAACGAGATGCTGGCAAGGTGTAGAGCTGCTATTCACTCTGAGCTATTGTCCATTTGCTCCAGGCAGAGATAGGGAAGTGGTGCAGGGCGATGCCTATGAGGGACATGCAGCTGAACGGTAGCCAAGTGGTGACTGCAAACTTCCATCTCTCCAGGGAATGGACCTGCCTGACCGGGTTCATGTGGTCAGTATTTCCACTGTGACAAGGTCTATCCACGAGTCTCGAGGACAGTGAATGCAAGTGGAATCATGTGAGTTGGAGGCCTCTGACACATAACAGTCAGCATCCTTGTCAAAGGGCAATGTCTCCATGTGCAGCTGTGTATTAAGGAAAGGGAGACCCATCCTTGGTCCACCCTTTCCAGAGCTGGAGTGCGCGAGATCACTAAAATTACTAGCAGCAAGAATGAATCCAGGAGACTTCCAAACAGTGCAACATAGGATATATTTGGGAGTACAAAACAATCTATAATGATTGAAAACCTGTGCCTCTAGTATTTATTGAATACTTTTTAACATTCCTTACTCTACCGCTACATCTAGGTGCTTCCTCAGCATCCAGAACAAAGGTGGCGGCAGTGTGCTGCTACAATGTGCTGGGGTCTGTGATGACTTCGGTGGATGTCGCTGGAAGGCTGAGGCCTGGAAGGCTCAGGCCTGCTTTGGGTTTCCTGCTCAGGTGCACCTTCCTCAGTTTGAGAAGCTGGAGCTGATGGGGTCACAGGCAAAGGGGATTGTGAATGCCTGGACACACTTGGCAGTTCCTGGGTGGGTGCCCCAGGGTGTCCGCCTGATGTTCCTCCCTCCTTTGGGTACCTGAGGGACACTCCCTGATTACTCGTGGAGAAGGGGCACCTGGAGGAGTTTGAGGTGCCCCATCCCCCTCTCACCTAGCCACAGTGAAAACACACCTATGGATACAGTAACGGAGAACAGGTACAAAAGTATCTCCATCAGAAAGTTCTGCTAGGGGCAGCATGGTGGCGAAATGAAGCAATGCTGCCTCAGGTTCAATCCCGGTTCTGGGTCACTGTCCGTGTGGAGTTTGCACATTCTCTACATGCTTGTGTGGGTTTCGCTCCCACAACCCAAAGATGTGCCACGCTAAATTGCCCCATAATTGGAAAAAATTAATTGGGTACTCTAAATTTATTTTAAAAAAGAAAGTTAAGCTGGATCAGGTATGATGATACGCATAAAGCAATTCTGTACATAATGTTATGCATGACCTCCGACCACTAGGTGGCAGTGTAAACCCCGAACATGACACTGTGGCCGGGTGTTGGGAGTAGGTCGCGTTAGAGGATAGGCATATTTTGTAGTAGTTCTAAAATAGTTAATTAGTGTCAGTAGTTTTTTATTTTATTTATCCCAGTTATATTTATCATACAGCTGTTCATAATAAATTATTTAAACTAGATTTTCTGTAGTTCATCATTCACTTCGGCCAGTCCACAGAATGTATCATCAGGTTCTCCATGGCATCCACCTTCCTCCCTATGGAGACTTTGATTCACTCACATGTTGGAACCACTACACCTGCTTCAGCAACATATCCCTCAAACATCTCCTGGAGGCAGGTGAGGCCCATTGCAGCCTGGGAGGACATAGCCAAGGTGGTCAGTGCTTTTGGGGTGCAGAGGACCAATGACAAATGCCTAGGGTAGGGACTGGCCAGTATTTAATTTGTGCTAACTTCTGCATATCCAATCATGAATGTCAGAAAAAAGCAATATGAGAAATTATAAGCAGTGGAGAGGGAAAGAGAGGTGGTGATGAGGTGGCACCATCAGCATACGTCTAAAATCTGAACTCTAATTTCCAGGTTGCTGAATTTGCTCAGATTTGAAAGCAGGTGAGGAAATTCTGACGTGTGAGTAACCAGCGTCCATTCCTTCCATTGTTCTTTGTGATTGTAGCATGTGGCTGGCACTAAGCACACTGCTGAATGGCTGCATACTCAAGCACAGGGTGGATATCATGATAGATTAGGACCAATGAAAGGTGGACTAAACGACTTAAAGTCAGCCTGCATCTCTTAAAGGGTAGGTGCATTTTAACTGGAGCAGTTGCTTTTAATGGCTGGAGAAGAATGTCAGAGCAGGGAAGAACGCACAAAAGGCAGCACAGGGCAGAGTGCATGCTCTGAGATTCTCTGACACAACACTGACACCATGGTGCAGGAGGCGAGAAATCATCTGTCTACAGAGGACAAGAGACTCTCCAGAATGATAGTTATCACAATCAATACAATGGTGCCACCCCTGGGATCAGGATTTAGTGCTGCAAAAAAATCAATTCCTCACACAAGTGACCACCTTTGATGCTGTGCGATGGGGGACCGTGGCCAATTTACGGTGGGGAAGGTTGGGTCCAGATTGTGGTGGGGGAGGGCCGGGGCCTATTTGCAGTGCGGTTGGGGTGGTCAGGGATGGTTTTTGGTGCGATGGCGTTGTCAGCCACGTGACCTCGCTATTGGGCCACCTGCTCAAGTTAGCGGCCAGGTGGGCGGCACGGTGGCACAGTGGTTAGCATTGCTGCCTACGGCGCTGAGGACCCGGGTTCGAATCCCGGCCCTGGGTCACTGTCCGTGTGGAGTTTGCATATTCTCCCCGTGTCTGCGTGGGTTTCACGCCCACAACCCAAAGATGTGCAGGATAGGTGGATTGGCCATGCTAAATTGCCCCTTAATTGGAAAAAATAATTGGGTACTCTAAATTTATTTAAAAAAAAGTTAGCGGCCAGGTAGCGGGATTCCCTGGGAATCCCTCGTTTTCCACGCCATGCATAAATTTGCATGTCGTGGAAGATCAAATTGCATCCCACTTTATGACCGCAATGGGATCGGAAAACTGGTGCAATTCAGCTCCGGCGGGAGAATGCCCAAAAGAAGAATCCAGCCCTGTTTTGACCTCAACTGCTTTCTGTGGGACAGACTTCCACATCCGACCACTCTCTGGGTGAAGAGATTTCTCCTCATCTCAGTTCTAAATGGTCTACCCCACATCCTCAAACTGTTATACAGTCTGGATTACCCTGCCATCGGGAACATCCTTCCTGCATATAAGCTGTCCAGTCCTGCTAGAATTTTATAGATTTCTATCAGTTCCCCCTCATTCTTCTAAACTCCAGTGAATATAGTCCCAACCGACTCAATTTCTCCTCATCCATCAGTCCTGCCATCCCAGGAATCAGTCTGGTATGTTATGTTGTCCGTATACTCCGCAATGTGACAAACCCACCCTTTGTGTGTCTAAGATTCGGCTTTCCCTGCAATATGAGGTCAGGTAGCTGAGTTGCTGATGAGAGAAGAGTGGAACAGGGTCCATCTTTTTTCCCTCTCTTTCTCCAACCTACTATGCAAGCTTTTGAACCAAGCTAATGACTGTAACCACCGAGGGACACACCTACTGCAGATAGAGACTTCTTGAAGGAAATCAACCCCGCACTACTGTTACCAGAAGGATATTTGTCTGTGTCTTTAAATTGCATCCACGAGGTAAACAGCAGGACCACCAAATTTTCCCCGAAACCAGCCAAATCACGAAATAAGGACCGGTTTCCTCTTATATTTATCTGGACTCTAATTCTATTAATTTATCTTCTTGCACTTTGGAGTGCATGCATGCATGTGCGTGTGTACATGTGTGTGTGCATGGGTGTGCATGTGTGCAGACATCAGAGCGTATTTTCTTATTTTGTTTAGATCAGGATAAGTACAATGTAACCAACGTCTTTCTTTATTAAACACAAGGAAAATTGTCCAGTTGTTTATTTTATGATCACAGCATGTGAATAGTTAAACACTCACTACATTTGCTGGTATATCCTTTCCCCAAGAACCCTGTTACCACTAAATGGGAAGTGGGACAGGAGCAGACCCTTCAGCCCCTCTTCTCCTAATTATAACACATCCTATCTGAACAACCACACTTCCGACAGTGCAGTACTGCTTTTGTACTGTACTGAAGTATCAGCTTCTCTCTGCTCATGTCCAGGAGTGGAACTTGAACACAAAACATTCTGACATCAAGGTAGGAGTGCTTCCATCTGAGCTACACCCGACTCTGTTCAAAGGAAATCCTTCATGATGTTTAATGCACAGTCGGGGCTGGTTTAGCACAGGGGGCTAAACAGCTGGCTTGTAATTGCAGAACACTGCAGCAGCGCAGGTTCAATTCCCGTACCGGCGTCCTTTAACAGGAGCCGGAATGTGGCAACTAGGGGCTTTTCACAGTAACTTCATTGAAGCCTACTTATGCCAATAAGTGATTATTATGAAATGTTAATTCAGTACAACACAGAGTAGAGGCCTGGTCATGCAGGCAGCACGGTAGCACAAGTGCCTAGCACTGTGACCTCACAGCTCCAGGGTCCCAGATTCGATTCCCGCTGGGTTGCTGTCTGTGCGGAGTCTGCACGTTCTCCCCGTGTCTGCATGGGTTGCCTCCAGGTGCTCCAGTTTCCTCCCACAGTCCAAAGACGTGCAGGTTGGGTGGATTGGCCATGATAAATTGCCCTCTGTGTCCAAAAAGGTTAGGAGGGGTTATTGGGCTATGGGGTGGAATTGAGGGCTTAAGTGGGTGGGTGCAGTCTTGATGGGCCGAATGGTCTCCTTCTGCACTGTATGTTCCATGTGAACAACTTCAGCTGAAATAAGTTGGGTTGAAAAATTAGTAGAGATTCTAGTAAACCCTACCAAAAGCTTCTGGAAGCCTCCTTACTTTCCCAAACAGCCAAACAGAGTTAAAGGTATGGTACATCTAATAAATGGGGAA
The DNA here is from genome assembly GCF_902713615.1 of Scyliorhinus canicula. NCBI lineage: Eukaryota > Metazoa > Chordata > Chondrichthyes > Carcharhiniformes > Scyliorhinidae > Scyliorhinus > Scyliorhinus canicula. The sequence continues at coordinate 122,834,871 of NC_052159.1, forward strand.
AATTGGATAAAATGTACAATACTTTTTAATGTTGAGGGAAACAAAAAAAAGAAAGAAAACCAGAAATTAAAACAAAGTTATCTGGGCAGCACAGTGGCACAGTGGTTAGCACTGCTGCCTCACTGCACCAGGGACTCGGGTTCAATTCCGGCCTTGGGTCACTGTCTGTGCGGAGTTTGAACATTCTCCCCGTGTCTGCATGGGTTTCCTCCGCGCGCTCTGGTTTCCTCCCACAGTCCAAAGATATGCAGTTTAGGTTGCTCCTTAGTGTCCAAAAAGATAGGTGGGGTTACTGGGTTACAGGGATAGGGTGGAGGTGTGGGCTTAGGTAGGGTGCTCTTTCAGAGGGTCCATGCAGACTTAATGGATCAAATGGCTTTGTTCTGCACTGTAGGGATTCTATGATTCTATGAACCATACTGCCATCAGAAGATACAAAGGTCCCTTGCCAAAGGGAGATGCAGCCTATGGCTAACTTGCACATTTCCAAATGATGAGTTTTGGAGGTATTTGTGATACTGGGAGGAGAAGAGGTTGCCCACTATTGACACAATATTTTTGAAGGTGAGAATGGATAAATCCCAGCTTTCTGGACAATTCGCCCCCTCAACCATCCCCACAAAAGGTCATTCATTTCACCTTCATTTTTGGGACAAACTGGCTGACACATCGTCCTGTATAATAGCAGAACTTATAGGCGGAAGTTTTACTTACCTGACCCAGTGGATGGGTCAGAAGGTCAGGGGAATCCAGAGGTTGGATTCCCTCCATAAGCTGAGGACTTTTAACTCCACATCATTGGCATGTTGTTAAAGATCATGGTTTGGATGCCTCTCACCTTTTGAATCTGCCAAGTCCTCACCCGGATGAAACTGTCAGGATTGCTCACTTGAGAATCCTGGTCAATAATAGTTACATCTAAGAAGCAGAATGGCAAGGAGGCTCACAATTTCATTTTCAAATTTAAAATAACAACTCACTCCTTGGAGTGGTTTGGTTGTCCGCCCACATCCTCGCCTCCGTTGAAGCCAAAGTGTTTTGGGGATGGGGTTTGGGTAGGGAATCCGATTTCTATGACTTCAATCCTACTCACCCAATCTAAACTTCCCTGTTCTTAGTTAAAATGCACCTCCCAAGTTCCCACATTTCAATCACAATTTAGTGGCTATGAAGTGCTTTAGGACTGTCATTTTCAAAGTCGGGGTCGCGACCCCCGGATGGGCAGGTGTCGGGAGGGTCGTGGAACCACCTATCACGGCGTTCCTGATTGCGGGAATTAAAGTGCAAAGCCAGCTTTAAAAATGGCAGCCGCGAACGGCTTTCATGATGCGGGCGCGCTGCGCATGCGTGCCCGCTCTTCAGTGCACATACCTGGAGCCCAGCGAGAAATACCACCTCTTCCTGATGTTGGCGCGCTGGCCCAGGAGAAAATTTTTTTTAAATTCCATTTATTCTCCCTGCCTGAAGCAAGGCAGAGAGCAGGTCACTTGGCCTGAACACGTGCTCTGGGCGCAATTGCGATTCATAGAATTCATAGAATTTACAGTGCAGAAGGAGGCCACTCGGCCCATCGAGTCTGCACCGGCCCTTGGAAAGAGCACCCCACTCAAACCCACATGTCCACCCCATCCCCGTAACCCAGCAACCCCCACTTAACCCTTTTGGACCCTAAGGGCAATTTAGCATGGCCATTCCACCTAACCTGTACATCTTTGGAGGAAACCGGAGCACCCGGAGGAAGCCCACGCAGACACGGGGAGAACATGCAGACTCAGCACAGAGAGTGCCCCAGCTGGGAATCAAACCTGGAACCCTGCAGCTGTGAAGCAACTGTGCTACCGTGCTGCCCATTTTGGCAGCATCAAACAAGCAACAGGACTGTAAAAGTTAAAATGGATAGTTTTGTAATAAGGAAGAGAGAGCAAGAGACACAAACAGGCCAGGATCTCACAACTAAACTTGCTGGAGAGAGTGGCTCAGGAGAATCAACAACAGGACAAAGCAGTGCTGGTGTGAGCTGTTCAGGAGAGTTCACAACAGGACAAAGCATTGCTGGTGTGAGCTGTTCAGGAGAGTTCACAACAGGACAAATCATTGCTGGTGTGAGCTGTTCAGGAGAGTTCACAACAGGACAAAGCATTGCTGGTGTGAGCTGGTCAGGAGAGTTCACAACAGGACAAAGCATTGCTGGTGTGAGCTGGTCAGGAGAGTTCACAACAGAGGTTACAGATGGACATAGATAAGCTGCAGAGCTGGGCTGAGAGGTGGCAGATGGAGTTTAATGCGGAAAAGTGTGAGGTGGTTCACTTTGGAAGGAGTAGCAGGAATGCAGAGTACTGGGCTAATGGCAAGATTCTTGGTAGTGTAGATGAACAGAGAGATCTCGGCATCCAGGTACATAAATCCCTGAAAGTTGCCACCCAGGTTAATAGGGCTGTTAAGAAGGCATATGGTGTGCTAGCCTTTATAAGCAGGGGGATTGAGTTTCGGAGCCACAAGGTCATGCTGCAGCTGTACATAACTCTGGTGCGGCCGCACATGGAGTACTGCGTGCAGTTCTGGTCACCACATTATAGGAAGGATGTGGAAGCTTTGGAAAGGATTCAGAGGAGATTTACTAGGATGTTGCCTGGTATGGAGGGAAGGTCTTACGAGGAAAGGCTCAGGGACTTGAGGTTGTTTTCGTTAGAGAGGAGAAGGCTGAGAGGTGACTTAATAGAGACATATAAGATAGTCAGAGGGTTAGATAGGGTGGACAGTGAGATTCTTTTTCCTCGGATGGTGATGACCAACACAAGGGGACATAGCTTTAAATTGAGGGGTGGTAGATATAGGACAGATGTCAGAGGCAGTTTCTTTACTCAGAGAGTGTGGAACGCCCTGCCTGCAACAGTAGTAGACTCGTCAAATTTAAGGGCATTTAAGTGGTCACTGGATAGACATATGGATGAAAATAGAATAGTGTAGGTCAGATAGGCTTCAGATGGTTTCACGGGTCGGCGCAACATCGAGGGCCGAAGGGCCCGTACTGCGCTGTAATGTTCTAGGACAAAGCAGTGTTGGTGTGAGCTCCAGGACCTCTGATGAACAACTCATACAGAAATGTAACATTGAATGACAAAGCAAGTGAGATTGTGAGGACCAAGCAGGCTCACCTGTCGCATTAAAGGTAAGTGAATTTTGGCTCCCGATTGCAATGGTCGGCCAGTGTGGGTTCTAAAGGTTGGTCGGTTGGTAAAAATGGGTCCCCGGAAAAAAAGTTTGAAAAATACTGTTTTAGGATACCCTGAGTTCAAAATTAAGTGCGATCACATACAAGCTTTTCTTTTCTTTTTTAAAATAAATTTAAAGTACCCAATTCTTTTTTTTCCAATTAAGATGCAATGTAGCGTGGCCAATCCTGCACATTTTTTTGGTTGTGGGGGTGAGACCCATCCAGACATGGGGAGAATGTGCAAACTCCACATGGACAGTAATCCGGGGTCGGGATCGAACCCAGGTCCTCGGCGCCGTGAGGCAGCAGTGCTAACCACTGCACCACCGTGTGCACCCCCGCCCCAAAGTTTTTTTTAAATTTATGGAAATAATACATCATGGAGAAATCAAAGCAGAAAGAGGAAATAATGATTCTGCTCATGTCTGTTCACTAAAACACACACATGCACATATACATACACAATAATATATATAGCTACATACATAATATAATAATAATATAATATTTTAGCTACATACATACAGACTGTTTTATATATAGCTAAATAGATGGAAGTTGGCTGGGGCTATCCGTAAATTAATTTGTACCAGCAGTTTACAGCATCATTGAAAAGCCTTGATTAGATTACTGCTTTGTGATCACTCCCTGGTACCCACTATTATCTACATGGCAGTTGAAGGGTGTCATAATTGCTTTATCAGGACATGAGTTTATAATATGGATTTATTACCAATGTGACTGAAAATTGAGAACTTCTATTATTTAATTTTTTTTAATTGTCACTTTGCCGACACTGAGTCTGCAGAGGACAATGCTACAAGGGAAGTTCAAGCCTGGGGACAGTACGATGCTGAAAGGTTAGCCATTGTTGTCAATTAAGTTAACTTGTTTTAGAAGTAAAATGATATTCCTAAAAACTACAGAGGAATGTGTGTTGCAATGACAACGTGCACCATTTAGGCAGCCTCCCACTGCTGTTCATAAAGGCGAGTGCTTCTGAAACTATTCTGCATTGCTTCTATGTTATGAGCTTGAAGATTTGCCTGAAGCCAGATTTTCCAAACATGGCTACCTTCTAACATGGGTGTTAACAGTCTACAATGAATCAAGACAAATATAGTGTGGTTCAATCCGTCATTAAGATCCTCATGATAGTGACTAGTTTCAACTAGTTTTAACGCTAAGCATTCCAAGAAAGAATAACATTGAAACTATATTATTTAACCATTTAAACTATGTTCACTGTGGTTTTTATTTATGGATTGCTTAAAGGGAATCTTTGTGAAGTTAGTTTTGTGAGGTATAACAAAGAACAGGCAGCATGGTGGCGAAGTGGTAAGCACTGTTGCTAATGCCACCGAGGACCAGGATGCAATTCCGGCCCTGGGTCACTGTCCGTGTGGAGTTTGCACATTCTCCCCATGTTTGCATGGCTCTCACCCCCACAACCCAAAAAGATGTGCAGCGTAAGTGAATTGGCCTAGCTGAATTGTCCCTTAATTGGAAATAAAAATTGGGTACACTAAATTTATTTTTAAAAAGACCAAAAAAATGTGCAGGACAGGAATAGGCCCTTCAGCCCTCCAAACCTGTGCCAACCATGTTGCCATCAAACCTAAAACCTTCTACACTTCCAAGGTCCATATTCCCATTCTATTCATGTATTTGTCAAGACGCCTGTTAAATGGCCCTATTGTACCTGCTTCCACCACCTCCTCCAGCAGCATGTTCCAGGAACCCACTACACTCTGTGTACATAGATACGTAGAAGATAGGAGCAGGAGGAGGCCTTTTGGCCCTTCGAGCCTGCTCCGCCATTCATCACGATCATGGCTGATCATCCAACTCAATAGCCTAATTCTGTTTTCTCTCCATAGGCTTTGATTCCATTCTCCCCAAGTGCTATATCCAGCCACCTCTTGAATATATTCAAAGTTTTAGCATCAACTACTTCCTGTGGTAATGAATTCCACAGGCTCACCACTCTTTGTGTGAAGAAGTGTCTCCTTATCTCTGTCCGAAATGGTTTGCCCTGAATCCTCAGGCTGTGACCCCTGGTTCTGGACACACCTGTCATTGGTAACATCTTCCCTGCCTAATCCTGTTATAATTTTATAAGTCTCTATGAGATGCCCCCTCATTCTTCTGAACTCCAGCAAGAACAATCCCAACCTCGTCAATCTCTCCTCATATGTAAAAAACTTCCCTTGTACATCTCCTCTAAATTTTGCCCCTTGCACCTTAAACCTATGTCCCCTGGTAATTGACTCTTTCACCCTTGTGAAAAGCTCCTGACTATCCACTCTGTCTATGCCCCTCATAATTTTGTAGACCTCTATCAGGTCGCCCCTCAACCTCCATTCTCCAGTGAGAACAAACCGACTTTAACCAAGCTCTCCTCATAGCTAATGCCCTCCATACCAGGCAACATCCTGGTAAATCTCTTCTGCACCCTCTCTAAAGCCTCCTCATTCTTCTGGTAGTGTGGCAACCAGAATTAAACACTATATTCCAAGTGTGGCCTAACTAAGGTTCTGTACAGATGCAGCATGACTTGTCAATTTTTATACTCAATGCCCTGGCCGATGAAGGCATGCATGCCGTATGCCTTCTTGATTACCTTCGCCACCAGTGTTGTCCCTTTCAGTGACCTGTGGACCTGTACACCTATATCTCTCTGTCTATCAATACTCTTGAGGGTTCTGCCATTCACTGTATATTCCCTACTTGTATTTGACCTTCCAAAATGCATTACCTTACATTTGTCCAGAGTAAACTCCATCTGCCATCTCTCCACCCAAGTCTCCAACCGATCTAAATCCTGCTGTGTCCTCTGACTCATCGCTATCCGCAATTCCACCTACCTTTGTGTTTGAAAAATAGCTTACAACATGCTTTTCAACTTTTCAAAAGCGAATTAACAATAGCCTGTAAAAATGTAAGGCAGTTGTAAAAGATTGTAAAACTTCATTGGAAATATGGCCTCTCAGTGCGAAAGGCCACTTTAGTTCAAGGTTAGCTGGAGATATTAGTAGAAGAAGTTAATACATTTTCTAAGTTAATACAAAATAGATTCACCTCATTATTCTTTTTAAGCTCATTTAAGTGCGGTGTTTTTTGTCAATACAGGCTTGAATGTTTCAGTATAAAGACTTGTTTATTTTGAAGAATTGTTTAATGCAACTTGAATAATAAAGCAATTTAGAAAGACTTGTGCTGAAAAAATACTTACATTGGCTACACCAGGATGGACATCTTGGCCGGGATTCTCCCCTACCCGGCGTGGCGGGGGGTCCCTGCGTGTCGGAGTGCCGTGAACCACTCTGGCATCTCCGCACCTTTGGGGGCCAAGCCCTCACATTGAGAGGCTAGGCCTGCGCCGGAGTGGTTCCCACTCTGCCGGCTGGCGTGAACAGCCTTTGGCGCCACGCCAGCCAGGGCCGAAAGGACTTCGCCGGTCGACGTAATTCTGCGCATGCACCGGAGCGTCAGCAACTGCTGATGTCATACCGGCGCATGTGCAGGGGAGGGGGTCTCTTCCGCCTCCGCCATGGTGAAGACCGTGGTGGAGTCGGGAGAAAAAGAGTGCCCCCACAGCACAGGCCCACCCGCCGATCGCGGGTCAGGCCACTGTGGGGGCACCCCCCGGGGTCAGATCGCCCCACGCTCCCCCCCTCCCCCCCCCCCCCCCCCCCCAGGACCCTGGAACCGGTCCGCGCTGCCAATCCCGCCGGTCAGGTAGGTGGTTTAAACCACGCCGGCGGGAGAGGCCTGTCAGCGGCGTGATATCGGCCGATCGCGGGCCGGAGAATCGCCGCGGGGGCCTGCTGACCGGCTGGGTGCAATTCCGGCCCCCGCCGAATCTCGGGGGGCAGAGAATTCGGGACACGGTGGGGGCGGGATTGACGCCGGCCCGGGCGATTCTCCGACCCCCTAGGGTGGCACAGTGGTTAGCATTACTGCCTCACAGCACCAGGGACCCGGATTCAATATCAGCCTCGGGTGACTGTCTGTGTGGGGTTTGTACGTTTTTCCTATATCTGCGTGGGTTTACTCTGGGTGCTCCGGTTTCCTCCCACAGTCCAAAGATGTATGGGTTAGGTGGATTGGCCATGATAAATTGCTCCTTAATTTCCAGGGATGTGCAGGTTAGGTTACGGGATTACGGGGGCAGGTAAGGGTGAACACTTGGAAATGGGCAAACTGCTCATTCGAGGGATCGATGCAGACTCGAAGAGCCGAATGGCTTCCTTCTGCACTGCAGGCATTCTATGATTCTATGAATGTACATATGATAGTAATGCATATTTCAATTCAGAGTTGTCATTATTAAGCAGCTGTGAAAATGAATTAAGGATTCTTCTAATAATAATAATCTTCATTAATGTCACAAGTGTGCTTACATTAACACTGCAATGAAGTTACTGTGAAAATCCCTAGTCGCCACATTGCGGCACCTGTTCAGGTACACAGAGGGAGAATTCAATGTCCAATTCACTTAACAAGCACGACTTTCGGGACTTGTGGGAGGAACGGAGCACCCGGAGGAAACCCACGCAGACACGGGGAGAAGGTGCAGACTCCGCACAGACAGTGACACAAGTGGGAATTGAACCTGAGACCCTGGTGCTGTAAAGCAACCATGCTAACCACTGTGCTACCGTGCCGTCCTCTCAGTATTTTGTGGGTGTTTTGATTTGCCTCCTCTTTTTGTATTTTATGTCATATAAGAGGCTGCTGATGTCTGGGATGATAATCAGAAAATCTAAAAATACATTAAAAAGCTGATCAGAGGGGCAAAAATAAACTGGGGATAACTGAAAATAAGACAGTTTAAAAATAACTATTTTGATACCACAATAGCAGCTGGGTGATTCAGAGGGGTGAAAACCATAAGAAGTGCCAATTAGCTAAATCCTGGGACTGCACTCAAAATAGTAAACATTCTGAACCATTACTGCCTCCAAATATTAACAAAGAAAGACTTAAGCACCCTGTCCTCCCAAAAGTGAAATCCCAACTAAAAGCAATGGTTTTGTTAGAAATGAGGTGAAGTATGAGGCCTAATTGGCCTCAATAGAAAACAAAATCTGGAGACATAGGTGCTATTTATCCCAGCATGCTGGAAGAGACTAGGGAGGAGATTTGTGACACATTGACAATATTCATTAAAAAAAAATTTAGAGTACCCAATTCATTTTTCCAATTAAGGGGCAATTTAGCGTGGCCAATCCACTTACCCTGCACATCTTTGGGTTGTGGGAGTGAAACCCACACAACAGTGACAATATTTATAAGGGAGTCAATGGACTCTGGGGAGATGCCCATAGATTGGAAGCATACTAATGTGATGCTTCAAACATGGGGACAAAACAGATGCAAGCAACTACCACCCATGAGGTTTTCTTCCATTCCATGCAAAATAATGTAATTTACTGTAAAAATAATGCTGATTATTTCATAAATGCCGCCAACACCTTCTCCTCCCCCGAAGGGGACAAATACTTTGGCTTGGAGCCGTCCAACTTTGGACCCAAAACCGTATTCCAATCACCCCCACCCACCCACCCACCCCCGGGTTCAACTGCTGCATATCCATATCTCGGATAGTTGCCAGCACCCTCTTCATAAACTCTACATCATCCCAATTTGGAGCACACGCATTAACCAAAATGACCGATCTGCCCTACAACACCCCCAAAACAATAATATATCTGCTCCCTGAACTGCCACCACCTTCTGCATCTGAAATCAGACTCTTTTATGAATCTGGATTGCCACCCCCCCCCCCCCCCCCCCCCCCACGGGTCCTACTATCAAAGCCCGAGTGAAATACCTGACTTGCCCAACCCTTACCTGGTCCTTCACCCACAAGTGAATCTCCTGCAAAGCCCCAAACCGGCTCTCAAGCTCTTCAGATGGCCAATGACTCTCGCCTGTTTTACCGGGCCCCTCCGGCCCCCACACATTCCCCCCCACCAATCAAATCAGGGGTCTCTCACCGCACCTCCCCCTGGCCCAATCATCACCCCTACGGGGGATGCTCCCCTCCCCCCCCCCCCCCCCCCCCCACCACACACCGACCAGAGGCCCCCACCCAAGCTGGCACCTAGCCCTACCCATCAGATGGGACAATGACCACACCTCATCACCATCAGCAATCTACCCCTCCACTATCCCCTATCTCCTATCCCAAACCCCTCCAACTACTTCCTCTAGAACCCTCTCCTATCTCCACTATCCCCCACCATCCACACCTCCTAGGTGCACCGAAATCTGCACAAACAGGATCAACAGGCCACTGGAAGTCCCCAAAATGTCACGGAAATTTAACAGGCAAGTCCAACAAATGGCGGGTGTTTTTTGCGCATGGTTTCCAGTAACTTTTGGCTCAACAAGTGGTCAATAGAAGTGCTCTGTCAGAATTGGGAAGTAGTTGTTGCGATGCCCCCGGGCTCAGCTGTGTTTGTTGCTACTTAGAATTTACATAAATGACCCAGACACAGAATCTCCAGGGCAAGTAGACAGATTTTGAGATGATACCAAATGAGGAGAGGCAGCGAAATCAGAGAAGGGAATTCAAAAAATGCAGAATGAATTGAATAAGATATGTTCTGGGCAGAACAAATGACAAATGAAATTCAAAACAGACAAGTGCAAAATGCTCCCCATGGAATGGAAAATTTGATGACTTAAGTTCTCCATGAGTGGTATTGAAATGGATGAAGTAGAAGGAGCCATGAGATTTCTATTAGATTCAAACCTAAATCAACCAAAGGAGAGTAGCAATCAATTGGGTGGCACGGTAGCACAGTGGGTAGCACTGCTGCCTCACAGCGCCAGGAATCCAGGTTCAATTCCTGGCTTGGCTCCCTCTCTGCATGTTCTCCCCGTGTCTGTGTGGGTTTACTCCGGGTGCTCCGGTTTCCTTCCCCAAGTCCCGAAAGACATGCTTGTGAGGTGAATTGGACATTCTGAATTCTCCCTCGGTGTACCTGAACAGGCACTGGAATGTGGCGACTAGGGGCTTTTCACAATAACTTAATTGCAGTGTTAATGTAAGCCTACTTGGTTTTTTTTCTATAAATTAATGGTGCCCAATTCTTTTTTTCCCAATTTAGGGGTAATTTGGCGTGGCCAATCCAGCTAGTCTGCACATCTTTGGGTTGTGGGGGTCAGACCCATGCAAGCACAGGGAGAATGTGGAAACTCCACACGGACAGTGACCCAGGGCCGGGATCGAACCTGGGTCCTTGAGACAGCAGTGCTAACCACAGCGCCACCGTGCCACCTACTTGCGATACTATTAAAGATTATTATTATCATGCCAATAGGATGCCGAACTATATCGCCAAAACAGGAGAATTTACGTCGGATGAAGTAGTGATCAAACTTTCTAATGCACTTATCAGAGTGCACTTTAAAAGTCGCATCCAGTTTGGTTGCCAAGACACAAAAGAAGCGTTCACTTCCTGGAGATCCCACAAAGAGTCACAAGACTGATCCCTGGTGGCAGGATACTGTGTTATGAAAGAACTTAAACTTTCATACTTAGAAATAGGACATTGTTAAAGTATATTACAAAATAATGTAAAATATGATTTCAAATTAAAATGCTCAAGTTCAACTCGGGAGCACATTTCAAACTACTAAAAGGTGAACAAAAGACTGATAATGAGAAACTCTTCACATTGAATGACTAAGACACCCAGATTGAGTAGTGAAGGCAAAAGGTTTGGTATCATTAAAAAAAAATAATTGGATGTCAACAATGGGGGAGAGGGGGTGACGGAGGGCTGAAAATAGTGTGCTGAAGTATCAAGTTGTTTCTGATCGCTGGATGAATTCAGATTAGCAGAGTGGCCATCTTCTTCCGTAATGATCGAGTGACCTTGAGAGAATAGGTAAAATTTAGATCTGTGTTACCAATTTGTCTGTCAACTGTTTTTTAAAAATTTAGAGTACCCAATCATCAGTATTCACCAAAGCGAAGGAATTGGTGGATGTTGAGTCTGGAGAAGGGTGTGTAGATAGTCTGGGTCACAATGAGATCTAAAAAGACAAAGTGTTGGGCGTCTCGAAAAATATTAAAGTAGACAAGTCCCCAGGGCCGGATGGGATCTACCCCAGAATACTGAGGGAGGCTAGAGAGGAAATTGCAGAGGCCTTGACAGAAATCTTTGGATCCTCACTGTCTTCAGGTGATGTCCCAGAAGACTGGAGAATAGCCAATATTGTTCCTTTGTTTAAGAAGGGTAGCAAGGATAATCCAGGGAACTACAGGCTGGTGAGCCTTACATCAGTGGTAGGGAAATTACTGGAGATAATTCTTCGAGACAGGATCTACTCCCATTTGGTAGCAAATGGACGTATTAGTGAGAGGCAGCATAGTTTTGTGAAGGGGAGGTTGTGTCTCACTAACTTGATAGAGTTTTTCGAAGAGGTCACAAAGATGATTGATGCAGGTAGGGCAGTGGATGTTGTCTATATGGACTTCAGTAAGGCCTTTGACAAGCTCCCTCATGGCAGACTGGTACAAAAGGTGAAGTCACATGGTATCAGGCTGAGCTGGCAAGGTAGATACAGAACTGGCTAGGTCATAGAAGGCAGAGAGTAGCAATGGAAAGGTGCTTTTCTAATTGGAGGGCTGTGACTAGTGGTGTTCCGCAGGGATCAGTGCTGGGACCTTTGCTGTTCGTAGTATATATAAATGATTTGGAGGAAAATGTAACTGGTCTGATTAGTAAGTTTGCAGATGACACAAAGGTAGGTGGAATTGCGGATAGCGATGAGGACTGCCAGAGGATACAGCAGGATTTAGATCGTTTGGAGACTTGGGCGGAGAGATAGCAGATGGAGTTTAATCCGGACAAATGTGAGGTAATGCATTTTGGAAGGTTGAATGCAGGTAGGGAATATACAGTGAATGGTAGAACCCTCAAGAGTATTGAAAGTCAGAGAGATCCAGGTGTACAGGTCCACAGGTCACTGAAAGGGGCAACATAGGTGGAGAAGGTAGTCAAGAAGGGATACGGCATGCTTGCCTTCATTGGCCGGGGCATTGAGTATAAGAATTGGCAAGTCATGCTGCAGCTGTATAGAACCTTATTTAGGCCACACTTGGAGTATAGTGTTCAATTCTGGTCACCACACTACCAGAAGGATGTGGAGGCTTTAGAGAGGGTGCAGAAGAGATTTACCAGGATGTTGGAGGGCATTACCTATGAGGAGCGGTTGAATAAACTTGGTTTGTTCTCACAGGAACGACGGAGGTTGAGGGGCGACCTGATAGAGGTCTACAAAATTATGAGGGGCATAGATAGAGTTGATAGTCAGAGGCTTTTCCCCAGGGTAGAGGGGTCAATTACTAGGTTTAAGGTGCTAGGGGCAAGGTTTAGAGGAGATGTACGAGGCAAAGTTTTTACACAGAAGGTAGTGGGTGCCTGGAACTCGCTGCCGGAGGAGGTGGTGGAAGCAGGGACGATAGTGACATTTCAGGGGCATCTTGACAAATACATGAATAGGATGGGAATAGAGGGATACGGACCCAGGAAGTGTAGAAGATTGTAGTTTAGTCGGGCAACATGGTCTGCACGGGCTTGGAGAGCCGAAGGGCTGGTTCCTGTGCTGTACTTTTCTTTGTTCTTTGTTCTTTGTTCAAGAGGCAATTTAGTGTGGCCAATTCACTTAACCTGCACATCTTTGGGTTGTGGGGGTGACACCCACGCAGACACGGGGAGAATGTGCAAACTCCACACAGACAGGCAGGGATTGAAGCCGGGTCCTCAGCGCCATAGGTAGCAGTGCTAACCGTGCCGCCCCTTGTCTGTCAACTGTAAGCTCAGCAAAAGCATGGCTGACTTTAAAGAACATCTACAGTTAGTTAATTCATAAAACATCACTTCAGCTCCATGTTTATGAGAATGCTAAAGAATCTTAATGTTGTAGATGTACAGCAATATTTGATTTCAGGGTGTTTGATGTTGGCACTAAGAGCACAAATTTGAGAAGCATTTCCTCACTTTGAACATAGAACATAGAACATTACAGTCGAGTACAGGCCCTTCGGCCCTCGATGTTGCGCCGACCTGTGAAACCCCTCTAAAGCCCATCTACACTATTCCCTTATCGTCCATATGCCTATCCAATGGCCATTTGAATGTGTTTAGTGTTGCAGGCAGGGCATTCCATGCCCTTACTACTCTCTGAGTAAAGACAAGTGAGGAATCTGGAAACTCATCAAAAATGTAAACAAATACATCTTTGAATGGAATATCTTTAATCAAATGTGAAATTGTATTTACTGATTTGTTCAATATAAACGTAGATGAAATTTTGGGCGGTTGACTTGGTATTTGGCTTGCTGGAATGTTGATTCAGAATCCTAGTTTATAATCATAGAACATAGAACATAGAACAGTACAGCACAGAACAGGCCCTTCGGCCCTCGATGTTGTGCCGAGCAATGATCACCCTACTTAAACCCACGTAACCCGTATACCCGGTAACCCAACAATCCCCCCATTAACCTTACACTACGGGCAATTTATCATGGCCAATCCACCTAACCCGCACATCTTTGGACTGTGGGAGGAAACCGGAGCACCCGGAGGAAACCCACGCACAAACGGGGAGGACGTGCAGACTCCACACAGACAGTGACCCAGCCGGGAATTGAACCTGGGACCACTGGAGCTGTGAAGCATTGATGCTAACCACCATGCTACCGTGAGGTCCCATCGCTGAGAATATTCCTGATCCTCAGGCTACACTGTAGCAGAAAAATAAAAAATCAACATCAACTGTTACAGAGCATTCTACATGCTATAAACTATAAAATACAATTAAAGGGATTTATATATATATATATATATATATATATATGTGTGTGTGTGTGTGTGTGTGTGTGTGTGTCTGTCTCCGTGAAGATGAATAAGCAGTGAGCCTAAGGGAGGGTTTTCTCAATGAAGAAAAAATCCACTTGACGTGAAGAGGAGATTATCCATATAACTAATTTTCACTTCAGTGAAACAGACACTCTTGACTTCTACTCCGTGGAACAAATGAATACAACATTCAATTGGGTTTGTGGGAAGGGTGGAACTTATGGAACATGCAAGACTTGCAAGGGAATCTTGGTGTGGGGGCAAGAGCCAAAATTATGCTTTCCCAACAACGGGTTGAGATGGAAAGATTAGGTCAGCAGCGTGCGTGCAGAATGTTGGGCCTCACACTGTCCTGTGGTGGGTTCCCACTTGTAATATAGCTGCATGCAATGACTACTCAGTTTTAATCAAATTATGTCCTATCTTCAAAATAAAGCCAGCGGTGCACAACCTTCGACTGAAGGTGGCGTGCAACAGTTGGCTTTGTTCACTTATGTTGGAGGTCAGTGGTTTTCCTTGTTGACCTCTGAGGCACAGGGAGGGGAGCAGGAAAGTGTCAACTTGCATGTGGGCTCAGGACCAGCAAGGGTGGTTCAGTTGTGGGTGTGGGAGTTTGTGAGGATTGGGAGTAGCGGATGAGGGATGGGCCTGGCATCCTAGCTGTGGTATGTGTTTGGGGAGGGGGGGTGGTGCTGCGGTGGGAGACACAATTAACCAAGTTAAGAGAATGAGGAGCATAAAGAAAGGTGGTTCCTTGTGGGTCCATCTCAGCACTGGCCGAGTCCTTACAGTGCTTTGTAGGTGAATACCTACATTTCAATTATCCAACTTTGACCCTAGAGAATGCCAGCAGCGCGGGTTCAATTCCCGTACTGCCTCCCCGAACAGGCAGTAACTTGTGACAAGAAAACCGCTTATTGTCACGAGTAGGCTTCAAATGAAGTTACTGTGAAAAGCCCCTAGTCGCCACATTCCGGCACCTGTTCGGGGAGGCTGGTACGGGAATTGAACCGTGCTGCTGGCCTGTCTTGGTCTGCTTTAAAAGCCAGCGATTTAGTCCAGTGTGCTAAACCAGCCACTGAATGAAAATCGCTTATTGTCACGAGTAGGCTTCAATGAAGTTACTGTGAAAAGCCCCTAGTCACCACATTCCGGCGCCTGTTCGGGGAGGCTGGTACGGGAATCGAACTGTGCTGCTGGCCTGCTTGGTCTGCTTTAAAAGCCAGCGATTTAGCCTGGTGAGCTAAACCAGCCAGAAGCGATTATTATTTTTTTAAATTAATATATTATCAAGGTATTTGAAAATTCTTACAACAGTAACATAAACAATGACATCAACATGGTCAAATAAAAACTCCCCCCCCCCCCCACCCCCCAGCCCAATCTTCACGCACATCAACCATACAACAGTCCGCCCCCACCCCCCTTTGGAATTCTGCATCTGCTGACATTTTAATTTTCCCTGGGAAAGTCGATGAACGGCTGCCACCTCCGGGTGAACCCTAACATTGGCCCTCTTAAGGCAAACTTTATTTTCTCGAGGCTGAGAAACCCAGCTATGTTACTAACCCAGGTCTCTACACTCGGGGGCTTAGAGTCCCTCCACATTAATAAGATCCGTCTCCGGGCTACCAGGGAGGCAAAGGCCAAGACACGGCCTCTTTCGCCCCCTGAACTCCCGGCTCTTCTGACACTCCAAAGATCGCCACCTCCGGATCGGCACCACCCGTGTTTTTAGTACCGTGGACATTGCCTTAGCGAAACCCTGCCAACAGAAAGCAATAGAAAGCAAAGAGTGGGGATTAATGGGTGTTTCACTGGTTGGCAATCGGTAGCTAGTGGTGTCCCTCAGGGATCCGTGTTGGGCCCACAATTGTTCACAATTTACATAGATGATTTGGAGTTGGGGACCAAGGGCAATGTGTCCAAGTTTGCAGATGACACTAAGATGAGTGGTAAAGCGAGAAGTGCAGAGGATACTGGAAGTCTGCAGAGGGATTTGGATAGGTTAAGTGAATGGGCTCGGGTCTGGCAGATGGAATACAATGTTGACAAATGTGAGGTTATCCATTTTGGTAGGAATAACAGCAAACGGGATTATTATTTAAACAATAAAATATTAAAGCATGCCACTGTTCAGAGAGACTTGGGTGTGCTAGTGCATGAGTCACAGAAGGTTGGTTTACAAGTGCAACAGGTGATTAAGAAGGCAAATGGAATTTTGTCCTTCATTGCTAGAGGGATGGAGTTTAAGACTAGGGAGGTTATGTTGCAATTGTATAAGGTGTTAGTGCGGCCACACCTGGAGTATTGTGTTCAGTTTTGGTCTCCTAACTTGAGAAAGGACGTACTGGCGCTGGAGGGTGTGCAGAGGAGATTCACTAGGTTAATCCCAGAGCTGAAGGGGTTGGATTATGAGAAGAGGTTGAGTAGACTGGGACTGTACTCGTTGGAATTTAGAAGGATGAGGGGGGATCTTATAGAAACATTTAAAATGATGAAGGGAATAGATAGGATAGATGCGGGCAGGTTGTTTCCACTGGCGGGTGACAGCAGAACTAGGGGACATAGCCTCAAAATAAGGGGAAGTAGATTTAGGACTGAGTTTAGGAGGAACTTCTTCACCCAAAGGGTTGTGAATCTATGGAATTCCTTGCCCAGTGAAGCAGTTGAGGCTCCTTCATTACATGTTTTTAAGGTAAAGATAGATAGTTTTTTGAAGAATAAAGGGATTAAGGGTTATGGTGTTTGGGCCGGAAAGTGGAGCTGAGTCCACAAAAGATCAGCCATGATCTAATTGAATGGCGGAGCAGGCTCGAGGGGCCAGATGGCCTACTCCTGCTCCTAGTTCTTATGTTCTTATGTTCTTATGTAACACCCTCTAAGCTGCGGGCATGCCCACAACATGTGGACATGATTTGCTGGGCTTCCCGCACACCTCACACACCTATCCTCTACCCCGAAAAACTTACTCATCCTAGCCGCAGTCATGTGTGCCTGGTGTACTACCTTAAATTGTATCAGGCTAAGTCTGGCGTACAATGAGGAGGTATTAACCCTGCTTAGGGCATCCGCCCATAGCCTGCCTCCATCTCTTCCCTATCTCGTCCTCCCACTTACCCTTAAGCTCCTCCACTGGCGCTTCCTCTGTCTCCGAAAGCTCCTGGTAAATATCCAATACCTTCCCCTCTCCCACCCGGGTACTGGAAACTACTCAATCCTGTATCCCCCGTGGCGGCAGCAGCGGAAAGGCCGGCACCTGTTTTCTCAGGAAGTCGCGCACCTGCAAATACCTAAACCCATTCCCTGCTGGCAATTTAAATTTATCCTCCAAAGCTTTCAAGCTGGGAAAGCTCCCATCTATACATAGATCCCACATCCTTCTAATTCCTGCCCTCTGCCAACTCCGGAATCCGCCATCAAGCCTACCCGGTACAAACCTGTGATATTATAAATCAGGGTCCAAATCGATGCTCCCTCCACTCTCTTATATCTCCTCCATTGCCCCCAGATCCTCAGAGCCACCACTACCGACTTGTGGAGTATCGGGCCGGCAAGAACGCCCAGACTGGTACCTTTACATGACGCCACCTCCATCCGCTTCCATGCCGCCCGTCCCCCACTACCCACTTCCTATTCATGGCTATATTAGCCGCCCAGTAGTAATTGCAGAAGGTCAGCAGCGCCAACCCATCCTCCCCCCGACTGCACTCCAGCAACACTTTCTTCATTCGCGGGGTTTTACCCGCCCACACAAAGCCCAAAATAACCTTGTTCACCCGCTTGAAAAAGGCCCTCGTGATGAAGATGGGGAGGCACTGAAAGACAAACAGAAATCTGGGGAGGACCGTCATTTTCACTGCCAGTGATATCGGGAGCATGTCCCATCTCGTAAAGTCCCCTTCCATTTGTTCTACCAGCTGGGATAGGTTTAACTTGTGCAGTGCCTCCCATTCGCGGGCCACCTGGATTCCCCGATAGCGAAAGCTCTTCCCTACTATTCTAAGCAGCAGCTCTTCCAGTCTCTTCTCCTGTCCTCTTGCCTGGATCGCAAACACCTCGCTTTTCCCCATGTTCAATTTATACCCCCAAAAATTGTCAAATTCCCCCAAGATTCGTATTACTTCCCCATCCCCTCCAGCAGATCCGACATGTACAAGAGCAAGTCATCTGCGTAGAGCGAGTCCCGATGCTTCACACCACCCCCCGAACTAGCCCTTTCCCCTTTCCAGTTCCGAGAGGCTCTTAACGCCATGAACAATGGCATTGTGGCCAGACCAAACAGTAACGGGAAGAGAGTGCACCCTTGCCTCATCCCTCAGTGTAGTTTGAAGTACCCCGACCTCAGCCGGTTCGGACACACACGCACGACTGGTGCCTGATAGAGCAACCGCACCCAGTCAATAAAGCCCTCACCAAATCCAAACCTTTTCAGCGCCTCCCACAGGTACTTCCACTCCACCCGATCAAAAGCCTTCTCCGCATCCATCGCTACCACCATCTTCACCTCGTCTCCTTCTGAGGACGTCATAATAATATTTAGAAACCTTCGAACATTGCCGTTGATTTGCCTGCCCTTAACAAATCCCATCTGGTCTTCCCCTATCACCCCTGGGACACAGTCCTCTATCCTTGTGGCCAGTATCTTAGCCAGCAGTTTAGCATCCACATTCAGTAGAGAAATCGGCCTGGATGACCCGCATTGCTCCGGATCCTTCTCCCGTTTCAGGATCAATGAAATCGAGGCCTGCAACATTGTTTGGGGAAGGACTCCCTTCTCTTGCTTTGTTAAATATCCTCACCAGCAGTGGGCTCAATATCTCTGAAAACTTCTTAAAGAATTCCACCGGTCAGGCCCTGGGGCCTTGCCCGACTGCATGCCCTCCAGCCCCTTGATTATTTCCTCAATCTCAATTAGGGCTCCCAGCCCCTTCCCCAGGTCCTCCTCCACCCTCGATAACCTCATCTGATCCAGAAATTGCCTCATCCCCTCCACCCCAGCCGGGGGTTCCGACTCATATAATTTACTATAAAAGTCCTTAAACACCTCGTTCACCCCCGCTGGGTCCGGACAGTATTACCGTCTCTACTCTTCACCTATCTCCCTAGCCGCCTCTCTTTTCCTAAGCTGGTGCGGCAACATTTTGCTTGCCTTTTCTCCGCACTCATAGATTGTCCTCTATCCTTGTTTTCCTCAACTGTTCCACTGCTTTCCCTGTGGTCAACAGCCCAAACTCCGCCTGTAGCCTTCACCGCTCCCTCAGTAGCCCCGCACCCTGGGCCTCCGAGTATCTCCTGTCCACCTGGAGTATCTCCTCTACTAATCTATCCCTCTCAGCCCGTTCCACCTTTTCTCTGTGGGCCTGTATCGAGATGAATTCCCCGCTGACTACTACCTTCAAAGCTTCCCAGACCATCGCTGCAGAGACCTCCCCTGTATCATTTGTTTCCAGGTAGTCCTGGATGGATTTGTTAACCCGCCCACAAATCGCTTCATCCGCTAGCAACCCCACATCCAGTCTCCACAGCAGGCGTTGCCCTCTCTCCACACCAACCCGTAGATCCACCCAATGTGGGGCATGATCCGACACTGCGATTGCCGAATACTCAGTATCCACCACCTCCAGTATTAGCGCCCTGCTCAGAACAAAAATGTCGAAGCGAGAGTTTACCTTGTGACATGTGAAAAAAAGGAAAACACCTTCGTCCTCGGCCGTGCAAAGCTCCATGGGTCTACTTCTCCCATCTGTTCCATAAAACCCTTCAATTCCTTTACCGCAGCCGGCCTCCTCCCTGTCCTAGATTTTGACCGGTCCAATTCCGGATCAATGACTGTGCTGAAGTCCCCTCCCATGATCAGCTTATGTGACTCTAAGTCACATAAGTCTGGGATGTTACCTAACACCCACCTCATACCTCGTCATCCCAATTTGGAGCATATATGTTCACAAGGACCACTCGCACCCCCTCCAGCTTTCCACTCACCATTATGTACCTACCCCCTTGTCTGACATGATTCTCCCTGCCTCGAATGCCACTCGGTTGCTGATCAAGATCACTACCCCCCCCCCGGTCTTTGATCTGCCTGCCCTTAACAAATCCCGTCTGGTCTTCCCCTATCACCCCCGGGACACAGTCCTCGATCATAGAACATAGAACATAGAACAGTACAGCACAGAACAGGCCCTCCGGCCCTCAATGTTGTGCCGAGCCATGATCACCCCACTCAAACCACGTATCCACCCTATACCCGTAACCCAACAACCCTCCCTTAACCTTACTTTTATTAGGACACTACGGGCAATTTAGCATGGCCAATCCACCTAACCCGCACATCTTTGGACTGTGGGAGGAAACCGGAGCACCCGGAGGAAACCCACGCACACAGGGGGAGGACGTGCAGACTCCACACAGACAGTGACCCAGCCGGGAATCGAACCGGGGACCCTGGAGCTGTGAAGCATTTATGCTAACCACCATGCTACCCTGCTGCCCCTTGTGCTGCGAGGAATGCTGCGATCCTTGTGGCCAGTATCTTAGCCAACACGTAGCATTGGCACGTCCGCCTTCAGTTCCCTCAAATGCGCGAGCATGCGAGCCCTCTTGACTGGCACATTCAGTCCTCTCAGCTCGCACCCTCTGCTTCCTCGAGTCCCCACTGGGGCTGTCGCTATTCCCGACCTCCCATTTGTCCCCTAGTAACAGTTCCTCCCCTGTCAGCAAAGCAACTGCCCCCTCCCTCCCCCCCCCCCAGCAACAACACTAGAAACCCAATCCTCAAGTCAAGCTCCAGCTCACCTGCCCACCCCCCACTGTGCTTCTGAGAGTCAGCTGACCCATGCTGACTCGATAGCTCCCACCCATGGCACCAAGCCGTCTGTCTCCCTATTGTACTCTTCTCTTTCCCCCCCCCCACATGAATAAACATTTTAAAAGCATCACATTCCCCAGTAAACAAACAACAGAAAAAACAGTGAAGAAACTGTCACTTCAGAAAAATAGTCACCCAAAATGCAGAACTAAATTTAAAGCCCATCCCCCCCCCCCAACAAGGTCTCTGCAAGACAGATCAACCTTTAACCATCCACACAGACCATTATTTCACATAGAGCTACTTAAATTTATACAATCCAGCACCACAAATTGTTGCCACAGTACTTCTCCAAGGCTTAAATGTCTTTTAATTCGCCTCCAGCTTCATTTCTTTAATAAAGGTCCATACTTTGTCTGGTGTTTCAAAGTAGAAGTCCCGTTCCTCATATAGTTGCCAATATCATTCCATGTATATATGTTCGTTATCTACCCATTGTAAGTGCAGTTGCACTATCTGACCACCAGGGGGAGTCACTCTGGGAGTATGCGAGAGTTTGTACTGGGCTCCTCCCTTGGCTCCGCCCAGGACTCTTTCCCCTGGGACCGATGTATAAAGATCAGTGCCTTAGAGCCAGCCTGCCAGTTCACCTGAAGTTCAACGACGAATAGGCTGGCTCTATTGTAAGTGTATTAAAGCCTCTGTTCAGATCCAACTACACGTGTTCACTGAATTGATGGTTCCATCAATTTAATACACTTAAGAAACTGTCGAAGTAAAGAATGGAATCCGCTCTAAAACCAGGACGTCTAGAACTCGATCCGCAGGATGCAGAGGCGAAAGAAACCTTCTGCCACTGGCTGAAATGTTTTAAGGCCTACCTGGCCGAGATCAGCACTACGGAGGAACAAAAGCTCAGCCTACTGCACACGAGGGCAAGCCACAGAATTTCTACACAATTAAATCAAGCCGGTTCCTACACCGCTGCGCTGGCGATTTTGGACAAAATGTATATTAGGCCCATGAACGAGGTCTTTGCCCGCCATGTGTTCACGACTCGGCGACAATGAGCTACTGAAACTTTAGTTGAATTTGCACGCGAGTTGAACAATCTCTCAAATGACTGCAATTACCAGGCCGTAACCGCGGCCGAACATAGGGAGCTTGCTGTGCGGGACGTTTTTGTAGCGGGCCTTCGATCTAGCTATGTACGACAGAGACTATTAGAAAATGGGGCCCAGGGCTTAGAGACTACCGTAGAGGCTGCTATTACGATGGAAGTTTCCTTCCACAGCCTCAACTCGTTTCCCGCGGACCCCGCTAACCCCGCATGGGCCCCCGACCTGAGGACCCCCCAAGCCTGTGCCGCAAGGCCCCCCAGCTATCGCGCTGCCACAGCCGGTCCTACTGTCCCAGTCAACTACTCAAGCTATCCTGCTGCTCCAGCTAATTACTCAGCTCCCCCAGCCAGCTACACAGCTCGCCAAACCAGTTATTCAACTGCTCCAGCCTGCCACTATTCAGCTCCCCAAACCAGTTATTCAACTGCTCCAGCCTGCCACTTCTGTGGACAAAGCCAGCACCCGCAGCAGCACTGCCCAGCCTGATCCGTGACCTGCAGCAGCTGCGGGAAGAAAGGCCACTATGCTAAAGTGTGCCTCGGCAGAAGGGCCCCAGCCCTCAACACCCCAACAGTCCAAAAAACATCGCCCCCAGCACCAGCAGGACCACGGGGCCTGAAACGCTGCGGCCTACGCTCAGGCTCCGCCCCCTCCCGCCACGTGCGATCCATGGGGGCCGCCATCTTGGCAAACCTCCACCATGCCGCCGGCCACATGCGATTCATGGGGGCTGCCATCTTGGACCCCATCTTCATCACCACCCTCCACGTGCGATCCACGGGCCCTAGCTGCATCCCCAGACTCAAACAGCTCATCGGAGGAGGACGACCTCCCCGGGCAGTCACCACATGGCCCGCAACTCAGCGCAGTGTTCCTGCATCAAGCGCGCCAAAACGCAGCGGCATCTACTCGACAGGACGCCCGATCGGAAGAATTCGATTCCCCCGGGCACCCACCACGCGGCCCGCAACTCAACGTGGTCACCCTCGACCAATCTCGCCCCA
The DNA here is from genome assembly GCF_902713615.1 of Scyliorhinus canicula. Lineage (NCBI taxonomy): Eukaryota > Metazoa > Chordata > Chondrichthyes > Carcharhiniformes > Scyliorhinidae > Scyliorhinus > Scyliorhinus canicula. The sequence continues at coordinate 122,857,910 of NC_052159.1, forward strand.
AGCATCTGAGATGACGGAGGTCCTGATCAATGGGTACAACACATCGTGCCTCTTCGGCTCCGGGAGCACAGAGAGCTTCATACACCCAGAGCTGGTAAGACGCTGTTCCCTCCCTATTTATTCCGTCAACCAAACTATCACCCTCGCTTCGGGCTCCCATTCCATCCAAATCCAAGGCCGCACTACAGCAACGCTAACGATTCGAGGCGCTAGCTATTCCAAATTTAAACTGTATTTCTTGCCCGACCTCTGCGTGCCACTCCTCTTAGGCTTGGATTTCCAATGTAATCTCAAGTGTCTCACCCTCAGCTTCGGCGGGCCCCTGCCCCCACTCACTATCTGCAGCCTCGACACGCTGCGCATCGCCCCCCCTCCTCTCTTCGCCAACCTCACCCCGGATTGCAAACCGGTAGCCACCCGCAGCAGGCGGTACAGCCTGCAGGATAGGGTATTTATCAGAACGGAGGTCCGAAGGCTGCTCAGTGAGGGGATCATAGAGGCCAGTAACAGTCCCTGGAGAGCTCAGGTGGTGGTCGTCAAGGCCGGAAAAATTCCGCATGGTCGTCGATTATAGCCAGACCATCAACCGCTTTACGCTCCTAGACGCATATCCCCTCCCCAGAATCGCAGACATGGTAAACCAGATCGCCCAATATTGGGTATTTTCCACGGTGGATCTGAAGTCTGCATACCACCAGCTCCCAATCCGCCCGGAGGACCGCCACTACACGGCGTTCGAGGCCGATGGCCGCCTCTTCCATTTCCTCCGGGTTCCCTTCGGCGTCACTAACGGGGTTTCGGTGTTCCAACGAGCAATGGACCGAATGGTAGACCAGTACGGGCTGCGGGCCACGTTACCGTATCTGGATAATGTTACCATCTGCGGCCATGACCAGCAGGACCACGATGCCAACCTCCACAGTTTTCTCCAGACGGCCCAAAAAGTAAACCTTACATATAACAAGGAGAAATGCGTATTCCGCACAAACAGACTAGCCATCCTCGGCTACGTCGTGGAGAACGGAGTCCTGGGCCCAGAACTCCCCCTCCCCCATGGCCCAAGGCCCTCAAACGGTGCTTGGGGCTCTTTTCATACTACGCCCAGTGGGTCCCCCAATATGCGGACAAAGCCCGCCCACTCTTCAAGGCCACACGATTTCCCCTGTCTGCCGAGGCGCGCCAAGTCTTCAGCTGCATCAGGGACGACATCACCAAAGCAGCCATGCGGGCGGTGGATGAATCCACTCCCTTTCAGGTTGAGAGCGACGCCTCAGAGGTAGCGCTAGCAGCCACTTTAAACCAAGCAGGGCGGCCCATTGCATTTTTCTCCCGTACCCTATCCGCTTCAGAACTCCGACACTCCTCAGTCGAGAAGGAAGCACAAGCCATCGTGGAGGCTATCCGACACTGGAGGCACTACCTCGCAGGTAGGAGGTTCACCCTCATTACCGACCAATGGTCGGTCGCCTTCATGTTCGACAACTCGCAAAGGGGCAAAATTTAAAATGACAAAATTCTTCGGTGGAGGATTGAACTCTCCACCTACAATTACGATATCAAATATCGACCGGGGAAGCTCAACGAGCCCTCGGATGCCCTATCCCGCGGGGACATGCGCCAGCGCGCAAATCAGCCGCCTAAAAGCCATCCACGATGACCTCTGCCACCCAGGGGTCACCCGGCTCGCCCACTACATCGGAGCCCAAAACCTGCCTTTCTCCAACGAGGAGGTAAAAGCAGTCACCAGGGACTGCCCGATCTGTGCGGAGTGCAAACCGCACTTCTATAGACCAGACAGAGCTCACCTGGTCAAGGCTTCTAGGCCCTTTGAACACCTTGCGATCGATTTCAAAGGGCCACTCCCCTCCACTAACAAAAACATTTGCTTCCTTAACATTATTGACGAGTTCTCCCGATTCCGCTTCGCCATCCCATGCCCCGATATGACCTCCCACACAGTCATTAGGGCCCTGCATAGTGTCTTCACCCTGTTCGGTTTCCCCAGCTACGTGCACAGTGACCGGGGTGCGTCCTTTATGAGTGACGAGCTGTGTCAGTACCTGCTCGACAAGGGCATCGCCTCGAGCAGGACTACCAGTTACAACCCCGGGGGAACGGACAGGTGGAGAGGGAGAACCGTCCTACTGACCCTCAGGTCCAGGAAACTCCAAGTTTCCCAATGGCAGGAAGTCCTCCCTGACGCGCTCCACGCAATTAGATCCCTCCTGTGTACAGCTACCAACCAAACCCCCCACAAACGGCTCTTCATTTTTTCCAGGGGCACTACCACAGGGGCCTCACTTCCGGCGTGGCTGAGGACGCCAGGCCCGGTTATCCTATGGAGGCACCTCAGGTCGCACAAGACCGACCCCATTGTTGAAAAGGTGCGCCTGCTTCATTCCAACCCACAGTACGCATTTGTTGAGTTCCCGGATGGTCGCCAGGACACAGTATCCCTCCGGGACCTGGCACCCGCTGGATCCAGCCCCCCATCTACCCCCACCGAGGAACTCCTTTCCCCGTTCCCTATGCGGCTGCCCCCTTGCGCCCCCGATTCTGCGAGCTCTCCCCACCAGTCCCGAGCGCCAGCACCAGCCCGCCCCCCGCGCCCCCAGTCTCCATTCGACCAGGAGGTGTATGAGGCTCGGACAAGACTCGCCTCGGAGCCGGCAACCGTACCCCAGACCTCGATGCCCGCCCAGCCACCGCAAGAGGCTGCAACCCCGGTGCTCCGCAGATCAAAACGGACAATTCATCCACCGGACAGACTGACTCTTTGAGCCATCACCCCCGCCGGACTTGATTTTTTTAACAGGGGGTGAATGTGGTGAATGTGATTCACACTAATTATAGTTGCCAATATCACTCCATGTATATATGTTCGTTATCTACCCATTGTAAGTGCAGTTGCACTATCTGACCACCAGGGGGAGTCACTCTGGGAGTACGCGACAGTTTGTACTGGGCTCCTCACTTGGCTCCGCCCAGGACTCCTCCCCCTGGGACCGATGTATAAAGATCAGTGCCAGTTCACCTGAAGTTCAACGACGAATAGGCTGGCTCTATTGTAAGTGTATTAAAGCCTCTGTTCAGATCCAACTACACGTGTTCGCTAAATTGATGGTTCCATCAGTGTCTTCTTCAGCTTGGCGAAGCAATCCTCGAAAAACTTCACCAGCTGCTCCGTCGACCACTGTGCCATCACCCGCCATGAGATGGCGACATCTTGCTCTCCGCCATGATGTCCCATGTTACCAGTTCTGCTTGCGTCTCCCTTCTGGTCCAATTCTCCATACACCAGATGGGGATTTCTCCTTCCTGTCTCATTCTTCATTGATTTATCCCATAAAGTCCGAAAAAAAACTGGGGGGGGGGGGGGGGAGTAAAAAGGTCCAAAAGTCCGTTATAGGCGGGAGCTATCAAATGTGCAACCTACTCCTCCATGGCCGCCACCGGAAGTGATAAGCGATTATTATTATTATTATCATTAACATGAATTTTCACTAAAGAATGAACACAAAAACACAACTTTGTTCCTTCCACAATGAAGAAATGTTCCTGGCTTCCATGTAGCCATCAATATTTGCCAGCATGTAGCATGCTAATCCATTTCGCTCTCTGACTACGTGAGCCTCAAAAAATAACAATGGTGCCCATGTGAATAAAATGAAACAAATGCAAAATGATATTTAAAGTTGAAAAACATCAGTACCACATTTGTGCTCTCAATGATGGCAATGGAGTTGGGCAGGAATATTGTGGCCATGCTGGAGTGCCTTCCTGTTTGTCCAGGAGACTCTTTCATAGCCAACCATACCTGCTACATTGTCAGTGGAAAATGGGTTTCACCAGTGAAAACATTCTTCCACCACAAGATCACAAATGTCTCCCATGGACACTGTCGGCACTTTAGATTTTCATTAGAATCGAATGAGAACGGACACAAAACAAGAGAATGGAAATAGCGCCCACTTCCTGTTCCTCTATCAGTAACAGCACGCCACTTTAATATTCTGTTCCAGATTATGTTGTAGCTTTTAGTGATGGTGCAATGTGCATAAAGGATATAGAACAGTACAGCACAGAACAGGCCCTTCGGCCCTCGATGTTGTGCCGAGCAATGATCACCCTACTCAAACCCACGTATCCACCCTATACCCAACAACCCCCTCCCCCCTCTAAACCTTACTTTTAGGACACTACGGGCAATTTAGCATTGCCAATCCACCTAACCCGCACATCTTTGGACTGTGGGAGGAAACCGGAGTACCCGGAGGAAACCCACGCACACACGGGGAGGACGTGCAGACTCCGCACAGACAGTGACCCAGCCGGGAACCGAACCTGGGACCCTGGAGCTGTGAAGCATTTATGCTAACCACCATGCTATCATGCTGCCCTATTATTATTAGTTTCATTAACATTTTGAGGACTCATGTGACTGGTTTAATCAGTCAAATGATTAATATCATCCAAGTGAATATTGGCTCCCTCTGAAATTCTAATAAAGAATACATACAAGATTAGCACAATTCCTTTAGGATTTTACTGCAAGAATATAAAGTGCAGTATGCTCAAATCCTATAATTTGAAAGTACAGACATTTAAAACGCCTTGATGAAAATACTGAAATATATATACATATACATGTTATTGCACTAACAGTACTTGTTTGTTCAGTCTATACGTTACAACTGTGGGATCTGAATTGACTCTTAATATTGAACCATACAATTTCTACAATACGGAAGGAGGCTATTCAGCCCATCAAGCCTGCACCGATCCTCTGAAAGAGCACCCTATCTATGTCCACTCCCACCCCCTAGCCCCAGCCCCGCGACCCCACCTAACATACACTTCCTTGGACACTAAGGAGCAATTTAGCACGGCCAATCCACCTAACCTGCACATCTTTGGACTATGGGAGGAGACCGGAGCATCCAAAGGAAACCCACGCAGATATAGGGAGGAAATGCAAACTCCACACAGACAGTGACCCGAGGCCGGAATTGAACCTGGGTCCCTGGGGTTGTGGGGCAGCAGTGTTAACCACTGTGCCAGCGTGCTGCCCAAATGCTTCCAGAAGGTGACTCTAAATAGCAATCAGAAGTGGAAACCATTTAAGCCTGTGCACCAAGGCCTACTTTCACTCCAATGAAGATTAAATAAAATAGAGGATTAAATCTAAGAGTTTCCTGAACATTATAGTTCAAGCACCAAGTGGATTATCAAGGGAACTATTGATAATTTAATAGTAGCAATATATTTAACAGATGTATAACAAATGTATTCGCTGCTTTATGTTTCAGTCCACTATTTGAACATGGATATTTTACAGAAATTACTATGAAAAAAGCAAATGTTTAATTTTTTGTAAAGATAAAATCATTCATTTTAATAAAAATAGGAAAATGCAAAAGCTATGCTGCCAAAAGTCATGCTGCCCTTAATGGGAAAGGGTGTAATATTGTAAATTTTATTCAGTTAACTCGAACATGGTGCAAAATCCACTCTCAGTATCAACGTTCCCGATTTACTTGAAAATTCTACAGGGATTAGAATACGTGAGTTTTGTCACTAAATGTTTAACCGTACATTACTATGCAATCATTTTCATGTTGACACTAACTTTACCTATTCACGTGTTTTGGTTTGCCAAACAATTTCTGATTTTGTGAAACAAAGTGGAAGTGTTTGCAGAAAGTTATATAGAGATTGCATGCCACACTGGGTTTGAATCCATGTGGTTGAACTAATTTTCTGGTCCATAATAGAAGGCAAACTGATTGTAGTTTATGTGCATTTTATGATAGATTTGAATAGCAAACGTTACATTGAAACAGGCGACAGGTGAATGCAGCAAGCAATATGGAAATTGTGCAGGAAATGATCCAAGATCAGGTTACCCTGTCAAGTATCCAAATGCGCGTCGATATAAAACCGACCTCCAAAATGCTTACCTTTACATTGAAATGGATCCACAACACATTTATCATTGAGAATTAAAGTAAGTCGGTGTCCAATTCAACCACTGTAAAGCGGGACAATCATATAAGAGAATATGTGTGAGGTCTCCAGATAATGTATTCTGTTTTACCAAGATCATCAATATCCGTATTATACACAACCTGGATTGGCGAGGCTGGCTGCACGATTCGGCTAACATGTTAACCACGGTTCAGAGCTCAGTTTATCTGAATTGTCTGAATGCTAATATAAGATCTGGCTTTGAAATTGCTTAGGTCTATTCATGATTACTCGTGACAGATTTTCAAAAGTTTATTACATTCAATTTATTGTAGTTTTACAATGTTCGGAGGTTTGTGTGTGGTCAAATGTTAGGATAACCGTTATCTATTTATTTTAGTATGCGGCAATTGCTTCATTCTTATTCTGTGTTTGAAACTCCGTTGTTTTATGAATGTAAATAATAAATTGAACATTGAGGAGTATTTGTGATATAATTATTGGGCTTTTAAAGAGCATCGTTTGCAGTTGCTGAGAGAGAACTTTTAGTTCCATTTTATATTATGTGGAAATTGTGGAAATTTTAGTTCAATCTTATATCATTTTTTAAAGAAAGCAATCTACATACAGAAATTCACACAGAAGCAAGACATCAGATGCACCAGGTCAATGAAGTAAAAAGTCCTGAGGTGGGGCTTTTCACAGTAACTTCGTTGCAGTGTTAATGTAAGTTTACTTGTGACACTAATAAAGATTATTATTATATAGTTATAAAGATTATTATCTGCAGCATTTTCTGTTTTTGTGTTCGGGTAGATAACATGATTACAATAGAGCATTTCTTGCATTTTCTGTTTTCAGATAAGTCGACCAAATATGGAAACAGAGTAGAAATGTACTTGGGAAACCTGGCGAAGCATCATGATCACATGCAGCAATATCTGCTATTTTACCAAACAATTCGATTACGTCTGTAATTGTCAGGCAATGTAAAGGAATATTAAATGAGAATTGCACCTAAAACGGGTTAAATAAACGATGTGTTAATGAAATGGGTCCACGTGTGATGCTATGAAACACCATGCACATATTTTGTTTCTAGCTACATAAAATACTGCAAAAGGGTGAAAATGAGGGTGGGTTAAAATCCAGGTTACATGTTTTTGGATTTATTTTTTTGTGTAATCATCCAGCCATCTGTCAAAGCTTTTGTTTCTCGTTTAAAGAATAATTCTTCACCTTATCTGGCAATGGCCATTGTAATGATGCTGTTCAAGTGAAATAAGCTTTCAGGAAGGAGGCGACTGTTTCTCGGCATAAAAGAGAAGCATTTATCTTGCTGTTAATGCTTAATTAATTTTGAAAATGTATATTACACTGGAATAAAAGAGAAAAGACCAAGGTAGACAATGAAGTTAAAATGTCCCTTCACAGAACGAGTTCCATTTAGTTCTTCCAATGTCATTCAAAACACAGATAAATTTTTTTACATGAATTGTTCTCATGAATGATTTATACGTGTCGTGTTATCTGAAGCTTTTTCGACGTCCCCTTGTGGATTCAGACAGACATTGGTTGCATAATTGTTAATTTTAACACCATAATAGCTTCTGATGAAGAAAAGATTAGACGATTGTGGCAGAATTAATTGAAATGTATCTTCCAATCACAAGGGTTCCATGATTACTTACCTCCTTAATAAAAAGGAGACCTACATTATATTCAATACAAAAGGATGAGAAATAGATTTTCATTACTAGCGCAGAGCTTTATGAGACTTTCATTTGATTTTTTTCAAATGAAATTAATTGTTCTCTTCAAGTCACGTAGCTTTTTGTCTGAAATTAAAATGTGGTACTATGAATGATTATTTAATCATTTTTTCATTACCATATTTAGCCTTAGTAATAGCTGCTTTGAGGTAGAAATCCTCCAGTATAGCACAGGCTGACCATCATACCACACATTACTAATGAAAAAGGGAGTCAGTCACACAGGAGTGATGGTGTGTACACATCTAGGATTGTATTTACACCGTTCCTGGTAATGTTGCATTCAAATATAATGATACAACACACGCGTTTTAGAATGATACACTCAATGAAATAATATTAACATGTGGATTTCATCCATCTGTTCAATTCTCAAATGTATCCTTGTTAGTGTATCCTTTCTCCTTGCGGATATCGGCGAACTTATAGCGCATTCTCAGCAAATCACTGTTTGGTTTTAATATCTCAGGGTCCTAACATTTGCAGTTTTCTTCACCTTCAGAGCAAAGAACGTTCCCCAAATGCGTGGTGCTGAAAGTTTCTTCACTCTACATAAGTCATAAAAAACGGTTGCTCGAGTGAAAGGGAATGTCTGTCTCCCGTCTCTCCACAATCGCTGGTGAATAGAGTAAAGGGTGGGGGAGGGGGGTGGAACGACACAAAGGTGTAAATGAGAAGAACTCCTCGGGCAATGGAAAGAATTACAAGGATTTAACTAGTGAAACTACACCAACAGATTGGCTCGAAAGGCAAATTCAGCTTTTAAATGTTGCTTGAATCAATGAGCTATCTGTTCTCCTGAACAGCGGTATTGTATTCAGCTCGTCTATCCTTTACCAACCGTGAATGTTTTAAAAAGACAACAAAATGGTTTTATCTTATTTCCCATTCAGTATAAAAATGTGATAAATCAGGTTTCTGCTCTGTGTAACAATGGCTTGATTTAGATTTCCGAGTAATTCTATTCAAATCGCGAACAAAGACACCCTTTGGAGGATACCTTACACTTCACCTGGACAAAGTAGGCGAGGGCTATCCAGATACAAATTGTGTTGCTTGCACAAGAATTCGATTTTTCAGTGGTCTCTTCTTTATTAAAACGCTGTGTTCAACAAATGAACAGGGTAGTAATCAGACCTTAAAATGTACAAGAATGTTCAGCGTCTACTGTTAAATTAAAAACAAAAAAATACCACACCGTTTAAAACTTCATAAAGATTCGCAAAACGCATACTTTAAAAATGCTTTTTGTATGTTGTTACAGAAACGCCAACATTCTATGAAGTAATGACATGCTGGGATTAGGCAACACTTGAATTACACATAACAGCGAACAACATAAAATCAAGTGAATTTTTGAAGCAAGGAAATAAGTTTACGGCAATGGTGGTGATTGCTGCTTTGAAAATGAGCGGCAATAAGAAAGCAACATGTTAGACTGTGTACCAGAAGATTCACAGATGTCAACTAACACTTTTGCCTTTGAAATAAAATAAAATATTGCCGACGTCCGCATATTTTGTGCCGCTGGAGATCAAATTCTGCTCAGATATTTGTCAAGGGTTTTGCTCCTCCAACCAGCATTCGTCAGTGTTTGGTGCTGTTTTCAATCCGAGAAAAGTCAACAGATTCAGCAGCTGTCGTGACTCGGAAGTTGCTTTGTTCCTGCAATAATACTAAATACTAATAAACAATAACAAGGGTAGCACTAGATGGCAGTGTCAGAGGTCATTCCGGTGTGGCCCACACAGTACTACCATGAAGAACTTGGAACAACTGTAGTGGCTATTCTAGTAACTATAGTGCAGTGATATTTTGTCTATTTTTTTCCTATTTATTTGCACTGTTTTGAGTTTGATCGTTACATTATATTGACCGCCACGGTCGTATATGACCGTTTTAATGTGCAAACGTTACTCGCAAGGACTAAAAAAAAATAGTCCAGTATCCGAGGGGGTAAAATACAAAATAATTAGTCTATCTAAGCAATAAATACAAATATCAGCCAGTCGGAATGGTGAGTGCTTCACATTGAAGCAGTACCTCCTCCACCTGATCTCTTTTTTGTTACTCTGGAGATAGGTCACGTTCTCAGGTAAGTTTACATTTAACCCAAGAAGTCAAGTATGCGGGACCAGGACTGGCTCCTGTGAGGGGAAATTATACAAAATGGAAACTAATCATGCAACGGCAAACATCGAAATATACACATTTACAATATCTTTTCAACTTCCTTCTCCCCCTCCCTCCCCAATCTGCAGCAATGCCTTGAAGATGTCAGGATGGGGCGTACAGTTCCACAGCTGCCATCTTTTAGGAAGTTAGATGCTGCAGAAACCAGGTAACAAGTTGCAGTCTAACAGCTACATTTACAAAATGTACAGTTCTTTCCCGTTGCCTGTCCAGTTTATTGAGGCCTCCGATCATACATGTCACCAAATACGCCCAGCTATGGACAGAGCAATCGTGTGTGTGTTTTGTTTTTACAGATTTACAATTTGATTGAAAGTCTTAAGTTTGGGTCCTGTCGCAGCTCAACGCAGTGGAACAAAAGATGATAGCAGGTTACTTCCACAGATGTATATATATATATATATATGGATGTGCAATATTCAGAAAGCTGGCCACTGCGATTCTTTTTACAGATTTACAGTATTTCCTTCGACTTTTCGTCCAGTGGTTATGTAACCGCAGACATGGAACAGTTGTCTGTCTGCTTCATCCAAATCCATGATTGGAAATATATTTCTATACACATACACACACACATACGGGTTTCAATAATCGATTAGAATTGGCGGTTTGTTTTCCTTTACAATTAATTACAGACGCCCCCCCCCCCCCCTCCCTCCCCTCAAAAGAAAGTTCGCTCATAATTGGGAGAACAATTTTTCTGGGAAACAGTTCATTCCAAGTGATCGCCTAACACAGAAAGCTCCCTCCTGCCGGACCACGAGTGTCTGTTTCACTTTTGTTTCTAATGTTCCCTTTACAAACATGTGTGGTCATGTTTTCCCGATCAGATGAACTGTCTTGCCTCCTGTCATAATGCAGCCGCATAGGCAGGGTAAGGTTCTAGTGTAGGTTTGCTCATTCCCGGGAGGAGGATGTAGGCAAGCGGAGGTTGCAGTCCTGAAGGCGGCCAGGCGGTGCAGTTGCAGGGCAGCATGTAGCCTGGGTTGCCGGGTGAAGGGTGTGTATGAGTGTGACCCCCACCGAAAGCGGCGGCAGCAGCAGCAGCAGCAGCGGCAGCAGCAGCAGCACTCGCCCCGGTCTGGTAAGCCAAGGGAGAGGCGTACTGCAGCGAAGGCAGCGAGCTGGCCGAGATCTCACTCATTTTGGAGCCCAGGTGGCTGGCCTCGAAAAGGGAGTAGGGGCTGGCGGTGGCGTGCGGGAAAAACAGCCTGGCTTTCTCTGCCGAGGTGAGGAAGGAGTCTGGCAGCCCGCTGGCGGACAGGGCGGCCGATTTGATGCCGTCTTGATCGGTCAGGTAGGGCATGGGGAAGGCGAACTTGTCCTTCTTCAGCAAAGTCTTGGGCTTGCGCCTGGGTCGGTACTTGTAATCCGGGTGTTCCTTCATGTGCAGCGCTCTCAGCCGCTTGGCCTCGTCGATGAAAGGTCTCTTTTCCGATTCGGTTAAAAGTTTCCACTCGGCCCCCAGCCTCTTGCTGATTTCCGAGTTGTGCATTTTGGGGTTTTCCTGGGCCATTTTTCTCCTCTGCGCCCTGGACCAGACCATGAAAGCGTTCATGGGCCGTTTAACGTGATCCGCAGGCTTCGACATAGTGACAGCAAAATTTTCAAACCAAAAATAAACCCCCCTCCACCCGAAAAAGCAAATCCCCAGCAGGTGCTTCCACTTCCCAAACTTGCCAGCAAACTTTTTTTTTGGACCACTTGAGTGTCCTTTTTCGTCCTTTGTCAACCGATCAAAGTCATAACAAATCCTCTCTCTTTAAAATCGGAGTGGCTGGATGTTTTCAAGAAGGGGAGAATTCTACGCCAGGTATGGCTGAGTTTACTTTAGGCTGTAGTGGAGCCGCTGGGTCCAGTGGACACGTTTCCTCAACCTCCCCCCGAGCGCTCCTTCCGCTGTCTGTTGAACCTGGCTGCCTTCTAAGCGGAGGATGCAGTAAGTTGGGAATGAGGAAAGTCTGCTGATCACAGGAGACCATGTGAACCTAACTTCAAAGCAGGTAGACTCCGAGACATGCGCAGTCTTTCGCACGCAAGCTCACATAATCACTAAGGCGTTGTTAATTAAATGTTTATCCAATGGCGAGCAGGTCAAGCACATCGCCAAGATTCTTTTAAATATGTAGACACACACACATCATTATTTTAATAGCCATATTTCATTTATTTCAAGGCTGCCCTGACACAATCTCAGTTTTATTTGCCTTTGTTTTTATTGCTTCACAATGTTTTGGCTCCTAATTTAATTGTGAACTGCCTCGTTGTTAAGCAGGGTTATCAGAGTTACCTGATTCCAAAGTGATAAGTGTTATCGGAAGCTATTATTAAACAAGCCAGTCCCAGTCATGCAAGGATCGGAGATCAACTGTAACGATTACAGGCCGGGTTTAAAAATAAAAAGATAAATATCGAATGGATTTTAAATATTCGAGGTTCAGTTTCTGTACTAAAAGATGGCTTATCAAGAGATCGCCATTGATAGGATTTGACAGATGCTCTTATAAAGCTGGGAAATGTTGATAGCAAAACAGTTAATGTTGAGAGGTGAGTAACTCATGATGAATGCGGAAGTACTTTGCAAAAGGGTAAAGTATTTAAACCAATCGCCAAGTGTACAGACTCTTGGACTGGTGGGTGAGTGTAACTGGATTTGGAAAGATCATTTTGCTGTAACATGCATTAAAACATTTTAAGGTTTAAAATATTATATATCAACGTCCAATAATTGCCAATATTTTCTTTATATAAAACAGTTTTGCAAATTGTTTCAACAGAGCACTCTGATTTTTTTTATTGCCATAAATAATTACGTTTTATTTGTTGTTAATTAAACTCATGATATGAATTAGATACAAGACCGACCCGCTGCACTCTACACTAAATTATGCTTCCTAACAAGCCGAGGAAATCTGACTCCGTCTGGCCTGTTCTTGTATATCTGTGTATGAACCAATTGGCAGGACCAACAGGAGGTAAATATACTTTTGGCACAGAACATGAATCATGTCCTGTCCATCACTGGGGACGTCCTAATCCAATTAGGAACCTTAAAGAGGATTGTTAGATCGGGGTGCGAAAGGATGAAAAGTGTCGAGCGTGCAACCAAGAGAGGGTGGTGTACCCTCTTCCAGTTAAATCCAGATATCAGTAAGTTGTAAACTACGGTTTCTGAAACATTGCACTCTATTTCAAAGGGTAACTAGGCCAGTCTGGTTTACACGTGTCTCCTGCGTATTCTGGCAGCAACAGGCAAGATGTCCTTACACCATGAAATATTATCATTTACAATTTAAAATCGCCGATGACAATTGTGCTTGTACATAACAGCCGATATAGAATGCAGAATTTCAACTAGTGGGGATTTAAAAGCCGTTCTTGCTCATGTTGACTGACGAAGAAATGCAATGCACATTTAAGCTCGCAAACATGCTTAACTAATTGTAATTTAGTAACATGTGCAAACAAGAACGGTGTTCAGTCATTTGGCGACTGTAATAATGCAGATAACATACAAAGTATGTCAACAACATATAAAGTGTGTTTAAATAGATGGCATGTTGACACCACTGTATATTTCTCAACCTGTGGCGTTAGATGGTGATATTGAAGACATGTTTTGAATATTTTTGTAGATATGCTGCCTTATATAGTTTAAAATGCTGAATTAAACCGGCCACAATTTGTTTGCAAAGGGCATGATAAAACATAGCGGTCATCACCTATCCACAGTTACACTTCTCAATGCATCATTGACAGGAAATGCAAATCTGAAAATAATTTCTTTAAATCCTCAGAGTGAGTATAAATATTGTGTTGCCAATTCGCAGCGATCCAGCCGATAGTCCGCAGTTCACCCCGTGAAATTAATTTAGTGACACGTACGGATGCTGTGGATAGGTGGATTGTTATTTTGACAGTCTATTTCGGCGACCTGTCTTTGCGCTGGGCATTGAATGCTTGAGGAGATTAGGTTTTACTTTTAAAAAAAATATTTTGCGTTATATTCAAAGAGTCTCCGCGCAGTCTATGTTATTATCTGATAATCCACCCATTGTATAGATCCGCAGCGCCACTCCCATAGCACATTTTAACTCTCAAACGGTGCCAAGTGCCATTGTACCTTCACCCAGCTGATTTATGATAATCTCTATCTATTTTCTCGCCTGTCAGTTTTATAAGTAATTTATAAGACTGCGCAATTTTAGTCGATACCAAAAAGGATTATCTTAGAAGTACCAAATGTGCAGTACAGCACCTGTAACTTTTGGGGTTTCCTGTGTTAGCACATGACTGCGTCTGCCTGCCCAGGAGATATTTGAAATTAATGTGAGTGGGGGCTGTTCTTTCACGTGTCGTGGTGACTGGTTGAGGGTTTGGGGTTGTGGGGGGAGGAGAAGCTGGCGTTGAGGAATCCCAAGGTAGGCCTGTAACCCACAGGCTGTAGGTGAGCAGGCTTCAGGGACGTGGGGAATTCCTTTGGTCAGGGGCTGTGATGCCTATGGCCAGGGTTGCGGCGGGAGGCATCTTACAGCAATGGCACAGCGTTGGTTTGGGAATGCGAGGCGCCCATCTCTCCGCCTCCACCATCACAGGATTCAATAGCCACGTCCGTAAATTGTAAGCTCCTTAAAGCAATCAAATCCTCCCGCTTTAAAATTAAAAGCAGCTTTGAAAGCTACCCCTCCATGAGGATACAAGATACATTTTGCGCCGCCTCTCTTTTGAGCTCACGCACTCCACCATAGTGTGACCAGGTCTGAGAAACGTTTCATCTGCAATTACATAACACAAAACCAATGGCAACATCACACCTTTTTACATTGGCACCGATTTCCAGCCAGAAGCTGCACTTTGCTGCTCTCCATCAGGAGACGCGCATGTCATTGACCATCTCAGAAACTCAGGCTGCTTGAGGAGGCTGCAATTTCAGTAGGTCTCTCAGACATTGTCAATATTTTACCTCCCAAAAATTAATGCGGCGCGAAATATTTTGAAAAGCAAAAGAAAGGGGAGAGATAAAGTTTTCTGTTCAGTTTTAGACCATCGAAAATAAGGGCACTGACTTGAATTCAAACAACCCGGCATCGCCTTCTTAACGCTGGAAGTACATTTCATATAACTTTATAAGCTCCATTTCCCATTTACTTGGAAAGCATACTCTTAAAAATAGCTGTTTTATCTCGTGGTTTTAGAATGAACACTCAAGTAGATGCCTCGTGGATTGTGCTTCCTTGTGATTTAAAACACATTTCAAATAAAGATGTTCCTTTTAATTTTGCAAATGTGGCTTAATAATTTTCATCCATCAGGATTTTCAGACATCTCTCCGTTTCTCTTTCACGCTTGTCATGAACTGCCATGGTATGAAATGAAATGACCCTTGACCTGTTTAATATGGAGTTGGGTGATCATAGCGAACTAATTTCTGTGTCCAGAGTAATTATCTCCGACATGGTTAATTAAACCTATCAATTCGTCGCCACTTTGCAGTTGTCATACACAAGCACTTCGCCGCACGGAACTTCCTCTTTCATGGTGGCTGCAAGACTCCCGAGGAAGGGGAGGGAAGAGAGGCGCTCGCTTTGAGCTATCTGTGAGTGGCGACTGTATACAGTATGAGAATGTGTGCGGAACATGTGGGAGAGAAGATCATTCGCCTCAAAACCCCGTCGGGGGGGGGGGGGGGGGGGGGGGGGAATCAGCATATCGTGTGAAAGGAAGTTACCTGTTTGAAATACTCCTCCAACAACAACAACAACAAGAAAGATGTATTAAATCTGCGAACTAACAATCTTTTCACCAGGGATTCCCATAATAGCAATATAGGGAAAGAACACTTGCATTCAGATAGGACATCAACGAATGGGGTGTTGGGGAGGGAGTCGAAATGAGGGGAAAGTCCCAGTATCTTTGCGAAAGTTTCACAATCCACTTTTATTTTGTCTGACATCCCCAGTGTTCAAAAATCCTGCAAGGGCATGAAGCGAATCTGGGAACGCTGGCTCCCTGCAAAGTTTAGACGTGCTCGGAGCCATTTGCCAGTAGTTGATGAAACAACGAGTTTGCAGCTATGTGTGTGTGTGTGTGTAAGGATAGGAAACTAAAGACGCCAACCGTCAGCCACAATAACTGGAGATTGTTATGACGGTTTTTTTCTTGTTATTGTTGTTGTTTTGCCTTCGGGAGGGGGGGCAGAAATAATAAACCAAGGAAACCCAATCGGCTTGGTTTAATATGAATATTGTTGCTCTTTACATATGTCAGACATGGAAACAACCTGTTTGACTGAATATGGTGAATACCAGAATAACTGTCTCATTGCTGCAGTCCCTTCCCTAAACAAAACTGCAGAGGTCAGTAAGAGTATAAAGGCCGATATTAATTCACCGTTTATTTCCCTCGTTTTCCCCTTCTTTCACTCTCTCCTTTTCATTCTTTTCTCCAGCAGACGTAGAAAACGGATCTGAAAAGAACTTTCGTTTGGCGCGTTTATCCAGTCGAGGAGGTTTTGTGGCTGAACAAAACCCTGGGTTGGGAGGTTTTGTGAGAGTGTTGTTTGTTGAAGAGGAGAAAGAAAAACCGGCGGCTTTTGCCTCATTGTGTGGAAACCAATCAGTAGTATTTGGAAAACTGTTAGCATTGTGCAGTTATTCTTGTCTTTTGTGAGGGGATTCTTTTCACAAGGTTTTTTTTTCCAGCCGATCCAGCTGGCCAGAATGAATAGCAGTGCAATGTGTACATGCTTTGTCCCGCTAGCCCTTCAAGTAGCCCTTATTGAATAGACTAAGTTGACACTGCATGACAGTGAAACAACATAATAAAAAATACATGAGCCGCTGAATAGAAGCAGGCGCATAAATAAATAAATGGGTGACCAAAACTGGATAAAGTGAATAACAAAACGGTGAAAGGAGAACAAAAAGATATTTAACACGCTAGATTAGCATTAGAATGCAATCTACAAGGCAGAACAATTGATGAATAGGTTTACCGGCCGAGAAAGAAATGGACTAAATGCCTTCTGAATAGATATGCTTTGCTGGATTGAATGGGAAAAGGTGGAGTTCGAGTTATGCAAATGAATGGGAGAGTGAGGGAAGTTTTTTTGAAAAGATAGAAAAGCCCCAGTTCAGGATGTTTACCAGGCAGCTATATTCTTACTGTCATGCGCCAGCCGAAAATACGTGTTGGAGGTTCAGCATTGCCGAGGCTGAAGCAGCCTTCAGCATTTACTAGCACGGACGCAGGGAAGTTGTAACGAATTCTATTGAGCTCCACGATAATATAGTCGGCTCTTTTCGGAGGGTCGGTGCAGACTGGACGGGCCGAACGGCCTCCTTGTGCACTGTAGGAATTCCACGGTTCTGTTCTAAGATGCTGAAACTGCGATCTCAAATACCACCAGAGTTCAATTGTCTTATCACCGCCACTGATTTGATTTAAATGTTATAGTCCCAAATGCAAATTGCAAGTGTGTGACACTATTGATGAACGGAGACGGTTGAATGGTGCTGTTGAGATTTGTATAAAGTTAATGGGCCTTTTTAACAGGAGGAGAACCTTCACTTATATTGCACTTTCTGATATAAATTCGCGATGCATCTGCGACACTTTAGTTTGAAATCTTGAAGTATAATTCAACCCTCGCCAGGAGATAAAATATTACAGCAAAGGACATAGCACAATTGTACCTGAACACATTTTCACTTAATTCTTGGGGCAGGGAGAGCAACTGGATTGAACCGTAGAAGAGGATTGTCCTTCTACCTGGAGTAACCTAAAATTTCGCTTAATCATGGTGACTTTGTACAAAAGTTGGGATGAAAGGTTATGTTGTGACTTTCCTCTCTTTCGCAAAGTTTAGTGAAGTTTGAAGAAGTCAGAAGAACGTTTGCCAGAATCCTTTTGATGATAGCCCTGTTACAGCTCCTATGAAGTATTGAAGAAAAATCTTGACGAAGCCATTGACCTTCTTCTCGCTCTTTAAACAAAATAAATATATGGTGTAAATCTTAAGGTGCACTGAAAATGAATTGGTAACTTACGGGAGAAAGAAAGCTGGTATATGTATATATATATATATATGGATATGTTCATCAGCACGTGGAAAGTGAAAGGCAAGTTAATATTTAGGCTACAAGATTGTTAGAGAGTGGCTCAACCCCTTGTGGGTTCTGTCTTCTGAATGTTCTCTCCCCAAAACGATAAATTAAGACTATCCCCTCTATCCCCTCGGTAAAGCTGAAATTATTGATTTTACAAATTTTGGCAAGAATCAAATACAGTAAGAATTGGGAGAGGTAGAAATATTGGCTTCAATCATGTGGTTAGGCTCATGTACAACTTTAAGCACAGATTTGTTTGGTACCGATTCATGACTCAACCTCTTTGCCCAAGAAATGTAGGTCATATATTAGCCCAAACCTTATAGTTTGGTCACTTGTTGCTTTTAACATGGATTTATTCTTGCAAATTGAGTCACAATTTCATCCTCCTCGTACATTTAAGATGTATCTTCTCATTTGAATGGAACTTAACGTGGGCTGGAAATTTGTTAGTGCTGGAATCAAGATAACCAGGAGGATAATGGTTTGTTCACTGCAATTAACAACTTGTTGGAGAATTATGCGTGCAAAACGAGATTGCATTTTCTTAACACACACCATTGAAAGATATTGATGGGTATGTAAATTAGGAGAACATTGGTATTGTTAAGCAATGAGCTACAATCATCTCTCTCGAGACATCACTCTGCATCAAGCAGGGTGACCAGGAATCTCTTCCACTCTGAACCCCCTGACATTGGAAGGATTGGCAGGATGGTTATCAATTTTTTGGGGCAAGTATGATCACGCCTTCCATGGTCAACAAGTCCTGAAGTAGGACTTGAACCCGCAGTTTCTAGCGCAAGAGAACAGAAGGATAGGCTGCTTCCAGCAGTTGATTCATATCAGAGATGCATGATCAGTGATATATCCATCTGATAATGCACCAGCATCCCAAATAAGTGGGAACTATGACCCCCACCATCAGGCTGAAGAAAATGGACTAACTGGCATTGGGAAAATCTTTTTTTTTTAAATAATTTTTATTCAGATTTTCACAAAATATCAACAACAGAAAATATTAACAAAAAACAAAATTATTAACAATTAAGAAAAACAAAAAAGAACAAACCCCCCTCCCCGTTAAATGCAAAAAGAAGAAAACGATTAATACCCTTCATAACCAAAGAACACATGTACACGCCCCTTCAACCCAACCCACCGAAATGACCCCCCCCCCCCCCCCCCTCCGGGCTGCTGCTGGCCTTTTTTCCCCCTACCGTTCCGCCAGGAAGTCCAGGAAAGGCTGCCACCGCATAAAGAACCCCTGTACTGATCCCCTCAGGGTAAATTTCACCCTCTCCAATTTAATGAACCCCGCCATATCATTGACCCAGGCCTCCACGCTTGGGGGCCTCGCATCCTTCCATTGAAGCAAGATCCTCCGCCAGGCTACTAGGGACGCAAAGGCCAGGACACTGGCCTCTTTCGCCTCCTGCACACCCGGCTCCACTGCAACCCCAAATATTGCGCGTCCCCAGCCTGGCTTGACCCTGGATCCTACCACTCTCGACACCGTCCTTGCTACCCCCTTCCAAAATTCCCCCAGTGCTGGGCATGCCCAGAACATATGGGCATGGTTCGCTGGGCTCCACGAGCACCTAGTACACTTGTCTTCGCCCCCAAAGAACCTACTCATCCTCGTCCCGGTCATATGAGCCCTATGCAGCACCTTGAACTGTATGAGGCTAAGCCTCGCACATGAAGAGGAGGAGTTCACTCTTTCCAGAGCATCCGCCCACGCCCCTCCTCAATCTCCTCACCCAGCTCCTCTTCCCATTTACCCTTCAACTCCTTCACCGAGGCCTCGTCTACCTCCTGCATCACTTGGTATATGTCCGAAATCCTCCCCCCTCCAACCCACACCCCCGAAAGCACCCTGTCCTCGACTCCACATGGGGGCAACAGAGGGAACCCCACCACCTGCCGCCTGGCAAACGCCCTTACCTGCATATACCTAAAAATGTTCCCCGGGGGAAGTCCAGAATTCACCTCTAACTCACCCAGGCTCACAAACTTCCCATCTACAAACAGGTCCCTCAACCTCCTGACGCCTGCCCTGTGCCAACTCAGGAAGCCGCCATTGATTCTCCCTGGAACAAACCGGTGGTTCCCCCGTATCGGGAACCCCATCGAGACCCCCACATCCCCCCTGTGCCGTCTCCATTGCCCCCAGATTTTGAGGGTAGCCGCCACCACCGGGCACGTGGTATACCTCGTTGGAGGGAGCGGCAACGGCACCTCCAAGCTCGTGTCCACACAGGACGCCATCTCCATCGTCTTTCATGCTGCCCCTTCCCAGTCCATTACCCACTTATGCACCATCGCTGCGTTGGCAGCCCAATAGTACCCACAGAGGTTGGGCAACGCCAGCCCCCCCCTATCCCTGCCCCGTTCCAAAAACACCCTTCTCATCCTCGGGATCCCGTGCGCCCATACAAATCCCGTAATACACCTATTGACCCTCCTAAAAAGGCCTTCGGGATAAGGATGGGGAGGCACTGGAACAGAAACAAAAACCTCGGGAGCACCGTCATCTTGACGGACTGCACCCTGCCCGCCAGCGACAGCGGCAACATGTCCCATCTTTTAAACTCCTCCTCCATTTGCTCCACCAGCCTTGTAAGGTTAAGTTTGTGTAGGGCCCCCCAGCTCCTGGCCACCTGGACTCCCAGGTACCTAAAGCTCCTCTCCGCCCTTTTTAGTGGGAGCCTACCCATCCCCTCCTCCTGGTTTCCCGGGTGCACGACGAACAGCTCACTCTTACCCAGGTTGAGCTTCTACCCTGAGAAGTCCCCAAAGTCCCTGAGAATCTTCATCACCTCCGGCATTCCCCCCACTGGGTCCGCCACATCTAGCAATAAGTCATCCGCATAAAGCGACACTCGGTGCTCCTCCCCACCCCGCACCAGACCCCTCCAGTTCCTCGACTCCCTCAACACCATGGCCAGGGGTTTGATCGGCAATGCAAAGAGCAAGGGGGACAAGGGACACCCCTGTCTCGTCCCTCGGTATAACTGAAAGTATTCCGATCTCCTCCTATTCATGGCCACACTCGCCATCGGGGCCTCATATAACAACCTCACCCATCTGACAAACCCCTCCCCAAACCCAAACCTTTCCAGCACCTCCCACAAGTACCCCCACTCGACCCTATCAAAGGCCTTCTCCGCGTCTAGCGCCACCACTATCTCCGCTTCCCCCGCAACCGCCGGCATCATAATGACATTCAAGAGCCTCCGTATGTTGGTGTTCAGCTGCCTTCCCTTCACGAACCCCGTCTGGTCCTCGTGGATGACCCACGGCACACAGTCCTCTATCATTGTGGCCAAGATCTTCGCCAACAGCTTGGCATCCACATTTAACAACGAGATCGGCCTATATGATCCACACTGCAGGGGGTCCATGTCCCGTTTAAGGACAAAGGAAATCAGTGCCTGGGACATAGTCGGGGGCAAAGCCCCCCCCCCCCCCCCCCCCTCCCTTGCCTCGTTGAAGGTCCTAACCAACAGGGGGCCCAGCAGGTCTGCATACATTTTATAGAATTCGACTGGGAACCCATCCGGCCCCGGCGCCTTCCCCGACTGCATGCTCCCCATCCCCTTGACCAGCTCCTCCAGCTCAATCGGCACCCCCAGTCCCTCCACCTGCCCCTCCCCCACCTTCGGAAATTGCAGCTTGTCCAAGAAGCGCCCCATCCCCCCCCCCCCCCCCCCCCCCCCCCCGGCTGGGGGTTCAGACCGCTACAATTCCCCGTAAAAGTCCCTGAAGACCCCATTGATGTCTGCCCCCCTTCGCACCACATTCCCTCCCGTATCCTTAACTCCACCAATCTCCCTGGCCGCGTCCCGCTTACAGAGCTGATGCGCCAGCATCCTACTCGCCTTCTCCCCATATTTGTACACCGCTCCCTGTGCCTTCCTCCACTGAGCTTCCGCCTTTCTGGTGGTCAGTAAGTCGAACTTGGCCTGAAGACTACGCCGCTCCCCCAGCAATCCCTCCTCCGGAGCCTCCGCGTACCTCCTATCCACACTCAACAGCTCCCCCACCAGTCTCTCCCTCTCCCTCTGCTCCCCCCTCTCCCTATGGGTTCGGATGGAGATCAACTCCCCTCTAATCACCGCCTTCAATGCCTCCCAGACTGTCCCCACTCGGACCTCCCCGTTATCATTGGCCTCCAGGTACCTCTTGATACATCCTCGAACCCGCCCGCCCACCTCCTCATCTGCCAGCAGCCCCACCTCCAAGCACCAGAGCGGACGCTGGTCCCTCTCCTCCCCCAGCTCGAGGTCCACCCAGTGCGGGGCATGATCCAAAATGACTATTGCCGAATATTCAGCATCCTCTACCCTCGAAACCAGCCCCCTGCTCATAATAAAAAAATCGATGCGGGAATAGGCGTTATGCACGTGGGAGAAGAATGAAAACTCCCTGGCCTTCGGCCTCGCAAACCTCCAAGGATCCACCCCTCCAATCTGGTCCATAAACCCCCTCAACACGCTGGCCTCCTACCCGTCCTGAACCTGGATCGATCCAATGGGGGATCCAGCACTGTATTGAAGTCCCCCCCATTATCAGGCCCCCCGTCTCCAGATCTGGAATGCGGCACAACATGCGCCGCATAAAACCCGCATTGTCCCAGTTCGGGGCGTTGACGTTCACCAGCACCACCCGCTCCCCCTGCAGCTTGCCGCTCACCATCACATACCTCCTACCGCTGTCAGCCACCACCTTTGACGCCTCAAACGACACCCTCTTTCCCACCAGAATCGCCACCTCCCGATTTTTTGCATCCAGCCCCGAATGAAACACCTGGCCCACCCATCCCTTCCTCAGTCTAACCTGGTCCGCCACCTTCAGGTGCGTCTCCTGAAGCATAGCCACGTCTGCCTTCAGCCCCTTCAGGTGCGTAAACACCCAGGCCCATTTGACCGGCCCATTCAGTCCCTTCACATTCCAAGTTATCAGCCGGATCAGGGGGCTCCCTGCCCCCCTCCCCCGCCGACTAGCCATAACCCTTCCCCTGCCCGCCACTGGCCAGCGCCCCACGCTCGGCCCGTTCCCCACGGCGGCAAACCCCCATCCCGATCTCCCCTGCATACTCCAGCTCCTTCCTGGCCATTCCAGCAGCAACCCGGTACCCCCCTCCCCCACCAAGCTAGGACCCCTCCTAGCCGCGTTACTCCCTCCATAATACTCCCGTATGTCTGCTGACTCCTGCTGACCCCGGCAACTCCCGCCACTCCTCTGACCCCTCCCAGCGTGGGGCTACCCCTCCTCCCCAGTGCCCACCAGCAGGCTTTCCTCCTCCCCCTCCCGCTCTCATGCGGGAAAAAAAGAAAAAAAAGCCCGCGCTTCTCAGCTCCAACCCCGCCCCCATCCACCCTCAGCGCGGGAAAAAGCCCGCGCTTTCCACCTGCCCGACCCCGCCTCCTCTAAGGCAGCTCCCATTGTCGGGCCCCAGCCCCCTTCCCACCATCAGCTCCCCACACTACAAATCTACCCCCCTACCTCGAGCCCATCCACCGAACCCACGCAAAAAGACAGTGCCCCGCCCACCCTGAAAACCACACAGAACCAGCATTTAACAGAAAGCCCCCCCCCCCCTCAGAAAATAACAGTTACATACAGACCCCCGCACCCAACCCTCAGTTTGAGTCCAACTTCTCGGCCTGCACAAAGGCCCACACCTCCTCCGGGGACTCAAAGTAAAAGTAGGTGACCCACAAACGCGCCGGCTGCAACATGCCAAACTTCACTCCTTTGCTGTGTAGCACTGCCTTCGTCCGGTTGTACCCGGCCCTCCGCTTAGCCACCTGCGCACTCCAGTCCTGGTAAATCCGCACCACCGTGTTCTCCCACCTGCTACTCCGCTCCTTCTTGGCCCACCTGAGCACACACTCCCGGTCAACGAACCGGTGGAACCGCACCAGCACCGCCTGTGGCGGCTCATTCAGCTTGGGCCTTCTTGCCAGTATTCTGTGGGCCTCCTCCAGCTCCAGGGGCCCCTGGAAGGACCCAGCTCCCATCATCGAATTCAGCAGGACGACCACGTAGGCTCCCAAGTCCGACCCCTCCAGCCCCTCCGGGAGGCCCAGGATCCGCAAATCTTTCCGCCTCGACCGGTTCTCCATCTCCTTGAACTGCTCATGCCACTTTTTGTGGAGCGCCTCATGCATCTCCACCTTTACCGCCAGGGCTGAGGCCTCATCCTCTCTTTCAGAGGCCTGCTGTCGGATCTCCCGGATTGCCACCTCCTGGGCTGTCTAAGTCTCCAGCAGCTTGTCAATGGATGCCTTCAACGGCTCTAGCAGCTCTACTTTGAGCTCCCGAAAGCAGCGCTGGAGAGTCCCCTGCTGCCCCTGCGCCCACTGCCTCCATTCCTCTAGGTCTCCGCCGGCCGCCATCTTGTGCTTCTTCCCTCACTTTCTCTTAGGCGCTGCCACCGCTCTCTTGCTTGTCCCACTCCTGGTCCAGGCCATACACCGATGGGGAACTGCTGCTAACTCCTTCCCACATCGGAAATGGTCGAAAAAGTGCCGCTGGGGGCCCTAAAAAGAGCCCAAAGGTCCGTTCCTAGCGGGAGCTGCCGAACGTGCGGCTTAGCTCCGCATAGCCGCAACCGGAAGTCGCATTGGGAAAATCTTACAGGAACAGAAACAAACTCTTAAAGTCTGCTCAACCATTTTCTTAGGCATAGCAGCTCTCTCTAATTCCATTGTCTGCCTTTTCTCCATATTCCTTAATGGTGTCACTTCTCAGGTAAAGATCCACTTCACATTTAAATAGCCCAGTACATTTGTCCCTCCCAGTTACTTCCATTTCTCATTTCAGCATCCATTCCACCCTGTACTCCATCTTATTCCTTACTGATGGCATAGAACTATGATTCAATTCACCCAGCAGGGAAATTTGCTTTTTTGTAATGCTCACATTGATCAGGATGTGTGAGCACATCTGAGAGAAAACCTAATCAAATGAGTGGGTATGTCATCATCTTGAAGACCAAACTTAATGCAGTGAAGAACGTAAGAAATAGGGGCGGCACAGTGGCACGGTGGTTAGCACTGCTGCCTCATGGCGCCGAGGGCCCGGGTTCCATCCCTGTCACTGTCCGTGTGGAGTTTGCATATTCTCCCCGTGTCTGCGTGTATCTCACCCCCACAATGCAAAGATGTTCAGGGTAGGTGGATTGGTCATGCTAAATTGCCCCTTAATAAAAAAAAAAGAACACAAGAAATATGAACAGGACTATACCTTCTTGACCCCCTCATGGCTGATCTTGTACTGCAACCACACCTTCCCACATTATTCCCATAACTCTTGGTTCCCTTATATTTAAAACCTGTTGGTATCTGACTTGAACATACTCAATGATTGAGCATCCAGAGCTCTCTTCGGTAGAGAATTCCAAAGATTCACAATCCTTTTCAGAATAAATATTTTCCAAAGATCATTCCTAAATAATAATTATAATAATAATCTTTATTATCGCAAGTAGGCTGAGGTTAACACTGCAATGAAGTTTCTGTGAAAATCCCAAAGTTGCCACATTCCAGCACCTTTTGGGTACACAGAGGGAGAATTCAGAATGTCCAAATTACCTAACAGCACGGTGGCCTAGTGGTTAGCACAACCGCCTCACGGCGCTGAGGTCCCAGGTTCGATCCCGGCTCTGGGTCACTGTCCGTGTGGAGTTTGCACATTCTCCTCGTGTCTGCGTGGGTTTCGCCCCCACAACCCAAAAATGTGCAGAGTAGGTGGATTGGCCACGCTAAATTGCCCCTTAATTGGAAAAAATAATTGGGTAATCTAAATTTGTTTAAAAAAATAAATAAATAATTACCTAACAGCACATCTTTCGGGACTTGTGGGACCTGGGACCCTGGTGCTGCGCAGCTACCGTGCTAACCACTGTGCTACCGTGCCGCCCAGATGCCCTACTGCTATTTTTGAGGCTCTGACCACCCCAGTTCAAGGTTCCCAATCATGAAAAACACACCATGAATGCCCTTAAGATATTTCCTGATATTGGTCCACCTTTTTGTATGCCTATATTTATGCATGTGCACCCTTCTTCTATTGCATCTGCTCAAACATGCCGTTTTCAAGTCAATGGTGTCATTGGAGGGTGCCTGTCAGTCCAACCATCAGTGGCAGCACCATTTTGCAGAGATGCATGTCTTTTTGCAGGCATGTGTGACAATGTTACCATAAACTATTACTCACTGGATATTCACTCAGCATGACTTTTGAAACATTCAAGCTGCATGCTCTGCCAGAGAGTCATTGAAGATTTAAAATTTAATGTTAAACCATGAAATTATTTCAGATGGGAGTATTTTTGAGCAGTCATCTATAATTTATTTATCAGAACTTTCAGTAAAGTGCAATGCTATTTGTGAGAAATTCCATCACTCTGGGGCTGGCGTACTTGTTTGCTGCGAATGTGAATCTGTGCCTTTCCGTTGCTATGTTTCATCTCTTCCCTTGCCAATCACCTATCTGCCTTTGTGTAAGTTCCTCTACCTCCCATGGTGTATTGCAGCCATGTTTAGTATTTTAATGTTACTTCCAAAAGCCAAGCCTCCATGAGAGCTGACCAATGCCCATTCCCTGGCATGTACTGCTGCTTTACCAGTTTTCTCCTCCAACGATTTGTTTTATGGTACAGAATTGACTTTCCTGTGCTAATTCCCTTCTGCTTCTCAGCTGAAAGGAACCACCAAATTCTGCCCCATTTTAATTCCTCATAATTGTTTCTGCATAACCCCCTGGATCCCCCTATATGTTCTCAAATGCTTTAAAAGAGTTTGATGAAAAGTGAAAAATTATGAATGACCAGGTGCGCATGTGCCTGCAATTCATTGTTAAATCTATTCATGCTGTCCGTGAAACACCTTCCACCTGATGCTTCCTTTGTGATCGGTTTGAGCCACTGATGTCCATGATGGTAAATCCAATTGATATAATAAAGGAATTACTTGCTATTTTTACATCCCTAGAGTTCTTGTTTTCTTGTTTTCTATTTGTTCATGAGATGTGAGGGTCGTTGGCATGTTTGTTGCCTTTGAGAGAGTGCTGGTGAGCCATATTCTTGAACCATCACAGATCACGTGATTCAGATGCATCCGCAAAGCTGTTAAGGAGGAAGTTCCGGGCATTGACCCAGTGATAATGAAGGAACATAGAACATAGAACAGTACAGCACAGAACAGGCCCTTTGGCCCTCAATGTTGTGCCGAGCCATGATCACCCTACTCAAACCCACGTATCCACCCTATACCCTCCTGCACAGCTTATTGAACCAGGGTAACACCTCCTGACTTGATGATAATGATAGAGTGAGGGATATGCCAGACCATGAGATTACAGAACATAGAACATAGAACAGTACAGCACAGAACAGGCCCTTCGGCCCTCAATGTTGTGCCGAGCAATGATCACCCTACTTAAACCCACGTAACCCATATACCCGTAACCCAACAATCCCCCCATTAACCTTACACTACGGGCAATTTAGCATGGCCAATCCACCTAACCCGCACATCTTTGGACTGTGGGAGGAAACCGGAGCACCCGGAGGAAACCCACGCACACAGGGAGGACGTGCAGACTCCACACAGACAGTGGCCCAGCCGGGAATCGAACCTGGGACCCTGGAGCTGTGAAGCATTGATGCTAACCACCATGCTACCGTGAGGCCTAAATGTGGTTGAATAAAATTTTGCTACCGTTGATGACCGTGTCATGACCATCTCATGGATGCCCAGTTTTGAGCTGCTGGATCTGTTCTGAATATGTCGCATTTAGCACGATGGTCGTGCCGCAGAACATGTTGGAGGATATCCTCAATGTGAAGTTGGGGCGTCCTCCTCACAAGCACAGTGCAAAGGTCACCCTATTAATACTCTGATCTCCGGGTAAGCGTTCTCCAAGGCGGTCTTCAGGACACGCGACAACGCAGAATTGCTGAGCAAAAACTTATAGCCAAGTTCCGCACGCATGAGTGCGGCCTCAACCGGGATCTTGGATTCATGTCGCATTACATCCACTCCCCACCATCTGGCCTGGACTTGCAAAATTCCACCAACTGTTCTGGCTTGAGACAATTCACACCTCTTTAACCTGTGATTATCCCTCTCCCTGAATCTGTAATGATTTGATTACCTGCAAATGCTCGCATTCCAAGCATTGTCCAGCATCTCTGACTTTGTCTATACAGTATAAATGTTTCTGGATCATACCTCTCCAGTCACCTGAAGAAGGAGCTGCGCTCCGAAAACTCGTGTTTGAAACAAACCTGTTGGACTTTAACCTGGTGTTGTAAGACTTCTTACAATACTTTCATGGACAGGGTGCATCTGTGACAGGCAGGTTAGTGAGGATTAGGTCAAGTTTTTTTCTCTTCTGTTGCTTCCCTTATTACCAGTCCCAGGCCCAATTTGGCGAATATGTCCTCAGAACTCAGCCCGATCCAAAGAAAGACTCTTTGAGAAGGATGTATCGTCCATGGTTAATAAGGAAGTTAAGGCCAATATCAAATTGAAAGGAACACTCTACAAATCTGTAAAGACTCGTGATAAGTTAGAAGAGTGGTCAGATTTTAAGAACCAACAAATATGGTGGAAAAACTAATATAAGAGGGGGAAATAGAGTATGAACGAAAGCTAGCTAGTAGTGAGAGTAAGAGTTTTAGTAAGTATTCAGGCAGAGAAAGCTAGTGTTGGTTCTCTAGAGAGTGAGTCTGGGGAATTGATAATGGAAAAGAAGGAAATGGCAGAGGTGGCAAATAGATATTTTGTGTGTGTATTCACTGTAGAAGATTTTAGAAAATTTCCCAAAGGTACTTGAAAACTAAAAGATGAAAGGGAAAGATGAACTTAAAACAATTACCATCACCAGGGAAAAGGTTCGGGAAAACTGTTAGGCCTAAAGGCTGACAAATCCCCAGGACTAGATGGTCTGTATCCTTGCGTCTTAAAAGAAGTGGCTGCAGAGATAATAGATAAATTGGTTATAATCTTTCAAAATTCCTTTTGATTCAGGAAGAGCCCCTATGGATTGGAAAATAGCTGACGTAACATCTTTATTCAAGAAAGGAGGGAGACAGAAACAGGAAACTATGGGCCAATTAACCTAATACCTGTCAGAATCACAGAATAATACAGCACAGAAGAGGCACTTCGGCCCATCGAGCCTGCACCACCACATGAAAAACACCTGACCTGTCTACCTAAACCCATTTGCCAGCACTTGACCCATAACCTTGAATGTAATGACGTGCCAAGTGCTCATCCAGGTACCTGTCATAGGAAAGTTGCTAGAATCCATAATTAAGGAGTTATAGCAGGATCCTTAGAAAATTATAATGTGATCAGGTGGAGCCAACATGGCTTTGTGAAAGGAAAATCATGTTTAATTAATTTATTAGAGTTTTTTGAGGAAGCAACGGCAAGATGGATAAACAGGAACCTGTAAACATGGTGTTCTTGGATTTGCAAAAGGCATTTGATAAGTGTCACATCACAGGGTACTACACAAGATAAGAGCACATGGTTCAGGTGTAACATATTAGAACATAGAACAGTACAGCACAGAACAGGCCCTTCGGCCCTCGATGTTGTGCCGAGCCATGATCACCCTACTCAAACCCACGTATCCACCCTATACCCGTAACCCCCCACCCCTTAACCTTACTTTTTTTTTAGGACACTACGGGCAATTTAGCATGGCCAATCCACCTAACCCGCACATCTTTGGACTGTGGGAGGAAACCGGAGCACCCGGAGGAAACCCACGCACACACGGGGAGGACGTGCAGATTCCGCACAGACAGTGACCCAGCCGGGAATCGAACCTGGGACCCTGGAGCTGTGAAGCATTTATGCTAACCACCATGCTACCGTACCATGGAAAAGGATTGATTAGCCAACAGGAAGCAGAGATTGGGGATACGTGGGTCTTTTTTGTTTTGGCAGCTATAATTAGTGGAATAGCACAGGGATTATTACTGGGGCCTCAACTATTTACAATCTGTATCAATGACATGGATGAAAGCAGCACGGTGGCGCAATGGTTGGCACTGCTGCCTCACGGCATCGAGGACCTGGGTTCGATCCCAGCCCTGGGTTATTGTCCATGTGGAGTTTGCACATTCTTCCCGTGTCTGCATGAGTCTCACCCCCACAACCCAAAGAAGTGCAGGGTAGGTGAATTGGCCATGCTAAATTACCCTTAATTGGGAAAAAAATGAATTGGGTACTTTAAATTTAAACAAATGACATGGATGAAAAGACTGAATGCATAGCAGCTAAATTTGTTGATGACACCAAGATAGGTAGGAAAATTGGCAAGAGAAGGTGGAGAGTTCCCAAACGGATAGAGATAAGGGTGACCAGTCAAAAATTTGGCAGACGGAGTATAATGTGCATAAATGTGAACACGCCCACTTAAGTCCACTTAAGGGGCTGTTTAGCACACTGGGCTAAACCGCTGGCTTTGAAAGCAGTCCAAGGCAGGCCAGCAGCACGGTTCGATTCCCGTAACAGCCTCCCTGAACAGGCGCCGGAATGTGGTGACTAGGGGCTTTTCACAGTAACTTCATTGAAGCCTACTCGTGACAACAAGCGATTTTCAAGTAGATAGATTAGAAAAGTAGTATACTATTTAAATGGAGACAAATGGCAGAACCCAGTGGTTCTGAGGAATGGGGTGTCCTGGTAAGCCTCAATCACAGTTAGTATGCAGGAACAACAAGTGATTAGGAAGACAAATGGAACATTGATGTTTCATGCAAAGGGAATTAAATATACAAGTAGGGAAGTTATACTGCAGCTGTACAGGACCATGGGAAGACCATATCTGGAGTACTGGGTACAGCTTTGGTCTCCTTATTTGGAAAAATAATGGCATTAGATTTATTTTACTCATGTCTAGAATGAAAGGCTTATCTTATGAAGACTTTTTAAAATTTGTTCATGTAATCTGGGTAACGCTGGCCAGGTCAGCATTTATTCCCCATCCCTAATTGCCCTCGAGAAGGTGGTGGTGAGCGGCCTTCTTGAACTGCTGCAGTCCATGTGGTGTAGGTACATCTACAGTGCTGTTAGGGAGGGAGTTCAGGAACTGAAACAGCTTGGTCCTATATCGGTTGAAATTTAGGGGATTAGGAGGTGATAAATATAAGCTCCGTATCGGACTTGATTGAACGGTTACCAGGAGCAGACGGGAAAGTGAAGTTGTAACCACAACCAGAACATCTATGGTCTTACTGAATGGTGGAGCAGGCACGAAGGGCTGAATGGTCTATTCCTAATCCTAAATCCTGTGTGTCTATGTTCCATAATGGTGCGATCGAGTCACTCTGAAATCTCACTCAAGCCCCTCATCCAGAGTACGTTTTGTGTCTTTGTTAGCCTCAATACCTCTTCCAAGTGGCATTCAACATGGAGGATTCATCATGTGAGGGAGAGCTGCAGGTGGTAATCAGCAGGGTTTGTTACAATAACATTTCCTCCTGGGGATCAGAGGTCATTTTAAGTATTCTCGTTTCCACTCTCTCCAGATTGTATACCCAATGCTGCCACCTCTGGGATGCTGATGGAAGAGTCTAGGCCATTGGCTGTAAATTATGTTTCGGGGAGCAGGATCGGATCAGGCTGTTGTTTAACTGTGGGGCAGGTCTCCCAATTCTGGCACGGGATTCCAGATTCTTGTGAGGAGGGCTTTGCAGGGATTACAAGGTAGGGTGTGCCTTTGTTGTTTCCATTGCTTAGGTCACTGCCAGGGTATGGAATGGAGTGGTTGATTAGGCCATGCCAGAGAACAGTTAAGAGTCACCCACATTGCCTTGAGTCTGGAGTCACATGTAGGCCAGAACAGGTAAAGATGGCAGATTTCCTTCTTTAAAGGGGATTAGTGAACCAGATGGATTTTTACAATAGTTTGATAATTTCATGGTCACCATTACTGGGACTAGCAATTTTTAAAAATCCAGATTTATTAATTGAATTTAAATTCCGCCAGCTGCTGCAGTAGGATTTGAGCTCATGTTTCTGGAGCACGAGTTCAGGCATTTGGATTATTAGCTTATAATGGGCGGGATCTACTGGTTGCCTGAAAAGCAGTGCGGCATGGCACAATGCGATTGGTAGATGTCAGGAGTTCCAGCTTCCTGGATCGACCCGGCTTGCCGTGCCCCGCGAGATCTAACGCAATCTCATGGGATGTTGCGATGTGAGTCCCACCCATTGTGGGGGGATCACTTTCTGGCAAATCTGCATATTGGAGTGAGAATGCTAGTTTTGCTCTAACATGGGTTCCCAAGAGCTAACCAAGGCTTGGGGTCTAACTCCCTTGCCTTGGAGACCTCGGGTGAGTGAGCGCCATATAGTGTTGGTCACCACAAACGGGGACCAGATGGAATGGCACTTGTGGGGTCTCCCAGGTGCCTGCCCTCTGGGTAGAGTGGTACCATGGCACTGCCAGCCTGGCATTCAGGCAGTGGCACCTGGGTGCCAACCTGGCACTGTCAAGGTGCTCAGGTGGCAGGGACACTGCCAAGGTTCAAAAGTAGCATTTTTGTGTCTGGTGGTGATTGGGCTGGGGTGTGCCCTGCCTGGGTTTGGGGGCAGAAAGTTGGGGCTTGGGGGGAGATGTTCAGGGGTCGTGTTGGGGGCTTGAGTGCTCTGGGTGCCATTTAAAAATGGCATCCCGATCTCTCGCTGTGCTGGGGAGTTCCGGCGAGTGGAACTCCATAGTGCAGAAAATGGTGCTGAGTGCGGTTTTGGCTGTGCATTACCCACTGAGACCCCTGATCTACTCGGTTGGGCATTAGATCACGGATTGTTTCTTAGTTAATCGCGTGCATTACGGCAACCTGTCCCCACTTGGGTCGATATCGCTCAACAGGACCACTACACTTCCATTCCCAGTT
This sequence comes from Scyliorhinus canicula, assembly GCF_902713615.1. NCBI lineage: Eukaryota > Metazoa > Chordata > Chondrichthyes > Carcharhiniformes > Scyliorhinidae > Scyliorhinus > Scyliorhinus canicula. The sequence continues at coordinate 122,890,888 of NC_052159.1, forward strand.
TGGTAGTGAGAACAAGTTAATTAGTAAACTGGAGAAGATTCAACAAGTAACCTCGGCTGCAAGCACACTCTTGAAGTTCCTTTGGATATCTTGATACATTAAAGGTGCCAGTTAAATGCAAGTTCTTGTTTCAACGATAGGGAGTTTATTTAGGAAACTGAATAGCCACATGTTTGAGAAGGGAAACCAGAAATGGAGGACCCAAATTCCCAGCCACTTTTTAACAATTCTTTCATGGGATGTGGGCGTCGCAGGCTGGGCCAGCATAATAAAATAATAATAATCACTTATTGTCACAAGTAGGCTGAAGTTACTGTGAAAAGCCCCTAGTCACCACACTCCGGCACCTGTTCGGGGAGGCCGGAACGGAAATTGAATCCACGCTGCTGGCATTGTTCTGCATTACAAGCCAGCTGTTTAGCCCATGGTGCTGAACCAGCCCCTGCTGGTTTGCTGCCCATCGCTAATTGCCCTCGAACTGAGTGTCTTGCTCAGCCATTTCAGTGGGGGGTAGTTAAGAGTCAACCACCAGCCTCATTGTGACACTAATAAAGATTATCATCATGTAAGGACGGCAGATTTCTTTCCCCAAAGGATTTCACTGAACCAGGTGGATTTTTAATTCCAGATTTTTATTTAATTAAAATTTCACCATCTGCCTTCAAGAATAGCTCACTGAACTTGTGCTGTGACGGTCATGGATCTGTTCTACTGGGTGAGTCTGAATCAACAGTAGTGCTGCACTTGGCACATTTCTAATAGTAAAGTAAAGGCCCTGATTGAAAGCACTGGGTTGAATAAAATGTGTTGTACAATTGGCATGAGGTAGCTTTAGATGTAACAGTTCCCAGTGTTCCAACTGACTTTGGTGAGTCTTCACCAACAGGAAGAATCTTATGCCACCATCCTTGGATGACAATGATCTTACCACCTCTTCTGGTAAGCATTTGGAGCAGACTGCAGGCCCCATTTTTCCAAAGGGCTTTAGTGATTCTGCATACTGCACTGATGATCATGAGGAGACCAGCCTCACATCACCATCTCAGAATGCCAATGATCCAACTCCCTGGAATAATTCTTAGACCATACGTACCCCTTTCTGCACAACTTCCTTCACCTAACCAGCCATCTTCTCCACTAGGAGAGCTAAACACCTCACAGGCCTCAACAATAGAAGAAACTAATGAGATTTTAAAACAAAAATTTGTTTTTTCATGGAATTCATCTTCTGAGACAATCATCCAGAGCCTCCAGATACTCTGTGGTTGCTAGCTGGTGTCTGTCAAACAATGAGAATAGTCAATCCATATGACCCCTACAGTGCAGAAGGTGCCATTGGGCCCAACGGGTCTGCACCGGCCCTCCGAAAGAGCATTCTACCTAGGTCCACTCGCACTCCCTAGGGGGCGGAATTTTCCGCAACGGCCGACGCCGTCGTGAAACCCGGAGTGTTTCACGACGGCGTCGAAGGCCGCTCCTCGCCCCCTATTCCCCCCCCCCCCCCCCCGGGGGGGGGGGCTAGGAGCGGCATTGCGGAGAACTCGGCCGCCGGGCCTTGATGCTGGCGTCAAGGCGGTGCACCAAGAATGACGCGGCCGGCGGCGCCTAATGATGTCAGCCGCGCATGCGCATGTTGGTCCAACCCACGCATGAGCGGTTGCCGTCTTCCCCTCCGCTGCCCTGCAAGACGTGGCGGCTGGATCTTGCGGGGCGGCGGAGGGGAAAGAGTGCGCCTCTTGGAGACGCCGGCCCGACGATCGGTGGGCACCGATCGCGGGCCAGTCCCCTCCCGAGCACGGCCGTGGTGCTCAATCCCTTCTCCGCCCCCCACAGGCCCCAAACTCACCTTTCGCGCACTGTTCACGCCGGCAGCGACCAGGTGTGGTTGCCGCTGGCATGGACAGGTCGGGAACGGGAGGCCGCTGGCCCATCCGGGCCGGAGTATCGCGGGTCGCCGTAAAAAACGGGGGGGGGGGGGGGGGGGGGGGGGGGGGGGGGGGGGGTGGCGGAATTGCAGGGGGTGCCAGAGCGGCCCTCCCGCGATTCTCCCACCCGGCCTGGGGAGCGGAGAATCGCACCCCCTATCCACGTAACCCTGTGCATTGATCATGGCTAATCCACCTAACCTGCATATCTTTGGACTGTGGGAGGAAACCCACGCAGACACGGGGGAACGTGCAAAGTCCATGCAGGCAGTTAGCCGAGAATCAAACCCGGGTCTATGGCGCCGTGATGCAATAGTGCTAACCACTGTGCCACCATGCTGCCCAAAGGGAAAGATTCAGTACAAAGAAGCAATAAGGGTGACAAATAAATGAAGAAAGACAGAAAGAACAGAGTGCCGTACAATCAAGCCATCCAGCCATCAAAGCACAGTGCCTATGATTTCTTGGGTGAAATGTAAACATGGATTGTCGCTCTGGTTCCACCTTTACTTCACCCAGCAGGAGTGGGCCACCCCATATTTCAATGCGAGTGTCATGCACCATTGCTGTTGTGGTGACTGTGCCTCAATTAATGACCATTGCCTCCAACAGGGAATATGTTTTAATTCATAACCCCATATATCATTATCACTGTGCTCAATAGCCTACTTCGGCTCCCCGTTCAGCAATGCCTCCATTTCTAAATTCTCATTGTTGTTCTCAAATCCCACCATGGCCCTCACCCCTCCCCATCCCTTAAATCTCCCTCCACCCTACACTCCTCCAAGAACTATGTGGTGCTCCAACTCTACCCTATTGAGTATCCCTACTTGGAATTGTTCCACCTTCGTGGCTCGGCCTTCTGTTGCATAAACCCAAAGCTTTGGAATTTCCTCTCTAAACCTTTCCTTCTCTTCATGTCTCTTTTTGCTTTTAAGGAATCTGGAAAATCCGTCTCTCTGACCAAGCTGTGGGTTTCAGACGCAGTATGGAGTTTCATCCTCTGACCCTGCGTGTGTGATGTAACTACAAGTTGCTTTGTGGGTAAGAAATGTTGCCTTTGAATTCAGCTGGATTGTAAAAGACAATTCCTTTTATTTTGATACTGAAGTATGTCAACAACAACAACATATATATTTATAGGATACCTTTGATGTAATTAAAACATATCAAGGTGCTTCCCAGAATATGACACCAATCCTCGTAAGGAGATGTGGGGGGAGATGACCAAAAACCGAAGCAAAGTGGTAGGTTTTTGTTATAACCCCCACCAGACCCACATAGATGGCCCAATTAGTCCGTTAGACTGCCATTAATAATAGTGAGGGACCCCGGACCAAGTCTGCTGGGCTGCGACTGGCTATAACGCCTCCAGTTGGACTGACAACAGATCTTCCAGACGGGGACTGGAGGACGTTATGAAGTCTTGGGGAAGTACCCAGAAGTCTTCCAGGAAGGCCTGGGCAAATCTAAGGGATCCTGAGGCCCAGCCAAAGCACCTCTGGCCCACCTGGTCCCGTATGCACTGCTGGCGAAAGTCGAGGATGAACTCAACCGATTGGAAGGCCTCTGTCATCCGAGTTTGATGATTGGTCAGCGCCTATAGTCCCAGTACGAAAACCTGACAAAACTATATGCCCAGGCGGTGATTATAAGTTGACTGGAAGCAAGGCCTTCTGTCTGGACAGATATCCATTTTTTAATTTTAAAAATTTAGAGTGCCCAAATCTTTTTTTTTCCGATTAAGGGACAATTTAACGTGGCCAATTGACCTACCCTGCAAATCTTTTGGGTGGTGGGGTTGACATCCATGCAAACATTTTTTTAATAAATGTTTTTTATTGGGTTTTTGAACAAAGTATATTTATCGTTATGTACACAGAATAAGATATATATATATATCGAAGAGCAGGGCACACACAAACATACCATAAAAAGAAAAAAGATGTAATAAACAAAAATAAAATATAAAATAAAGTAACTGATAAAGTATTAGGCACCAGCAACTCTGTACAGTTGGCAATATTATTTACAACACATAAGTAGGCATCTGTTTATGCTGTGGGGGGGGGGGGGGGGGGGGGGGGGGGGGGGGGGGGGGTGACTGGGGAGGTAGATATACATTATGTAGGAGCTTTGTCCGTCATTTTGGTCAGGCCAAATTGCTGCTGTAGTTGGTTCCAAGACTGGAGGGTGTCTATCACCACTGGGCTGCTGGAGTGTTTTTTGGGTGGGGCTGGGAATGCCGCCGTGGTGAGGGCCCGGAGGGAGGCCCCCATGCAGGAGTTCTCTGCCGCGCAGTGGTAGAATTGTAGGTTTGGGAGGACTAACATGGATTTTGTTTTTTGTAAGACCTTCTTTGGGATCCTAGCATTCTTCCCCCAACCCCACACCCCCCATACCCCCCACCATGATTAGTTTGTTTAGTGCTTTGAAAAAGGCCTTGGGGATGTGGATCGGAATGGATCTAAGTAGGAAGAGGTAACTGGGCAGTACGTTCATTTTGATTGTCTGGACTCTCCCCGTGAGGGAGAGTGGGAGTGTGTGTCATCTTTGCAGGTCCTTTTTTACTTCCTCTGTCAGACTGCTGAGGTTCCATTTGTGGATCCCTTTCCACTCATGGCTATTTGTGTAGCAGAATTTGTGTCGGGCTTGTTTAAACGTCAGTCCCGTTAGTGCTGCCCCCCTACTTGTGGGCGTACCGGGAAGATCTCGCTTTTGCTCATGTTGAGTTTGGAGCCCGAAAAGGCGCCAAACTCTTTCAGGAGCGCAATGATTCCGTCGATGCTGCTCTGTGGGTCCGAAATGTAGAGGAGCAGATCATCTGCATAGAGTGAGACTCTGTGCTCTCTGCCTCCCCTTCGGATCCCCATCCAGCTTTTTGCTGCTCTGAGCTAGTGGCTCGATCGCTAGAGCGAACAGCAGAGGGGGCAGTGGGCATCCTTATCTGGTGCCCCTATGCAGCTGGAAGTATTGGGAGTTGGTGTTGTTGGTCTGTACGCTCGCCATGGGAGAGTTGTATAGGAGCTGGTGAACAGGAGGTGAACCCTGTTCCAAGCCCGAACCACTCCAGTACCTCTATGAGGTATTTCCATTCAACCCTGTCGAAGGTCTTTTCTGCTTCTAGGGAGATGATCACCTCCGGTGTTCTCTCCCCGGAGGGGGTCATTATCACGTTCAGCAGGCACCTGATGTTCGATGTAAGCTGTCTACCTTTGACAAAGCCCATCTGGTCCTCTGTGACCACCTCAGGTACACAGTCTTCTAGCCTTTTGTCTAGGATTTTGGCCAGTATTTTGGCATCTGCGTTCAGCAGTGAGATGGGTCTGTATGACCCACATTCTTTATCTTTATCTTTCTTAGGTATCAGCGAGATTGAGGCCTGTGCTAGCGTGGGTGGCAGTGTGCCCCTAGCTAGAGAGTCTGTGAACATCTCCCTCAGGTGCGGGGCCAGTGCAGTCGCAAATTTTCTGTAGAAGTCCGCCGGGAATCCGTCCGGTCCCGCCGCCTTCCCCGTCTGCATGGAGCTGTCCATGATCTCTCCCAGTGCTAGTGGTGCTTCCAGGCCCCGTTTTCTGCCCTCTCCCACGACTGGAATGCCCAGTCCATCAAGGAACCGTTTCATCCGGGCCTCCCCCATTGGGGGCTCTGAGGTGTACAGCCCTTGGTAGAAGACCTTGAAGGTTTTGTTGATCTTTCCTGGTTCTGCTTCTAACGTGCCTCCGGTACCCCTGATTTGTGCAATTTCTCTGGTGGCTGCCTGCTTTCCCAGCTGGTGTGCCAACAGGCGGCTGGCTTTGTCTCCGTGTTTGTACAGGGTCCCGCGCGCCTGGCAGAGTTGGTGCACTGCTCTCCTGGTGGAGAGCAGGTCAAAGTTCCTTTGTAGCTCTTTCCTCTCCGCCAGGAGCTCTACGGTCGGGGCCTCGGAGTATTTATGGTCCGAGTATTTAGGCACCGTCCAACCCCCATGTGGGGCATTGGGCCCTGCCCATCTCCAGCCTCACGTCCATGTAGTGTGGAGTGTAGTCGGATATCACAATTGCGGAGTATTCCATTTTGTCTATCCCCGGAAGCACCATTTTCCCCATCACAAAGAAGTCAATTCTGGTGTACACGTTGTGTACTGGGGAGAAGAAGGAAAACTCCTTCTCTCCCCTGGGTGGGTGAACCTCCAGGGGTCCACCGCTCCCATCTGCTCCATAAAGTGACTGAGTTCCCTTGCCATGTTTGAGGTTTTCCCCATTTTGGGGTTTGATCTGTCAGTCATTGGATCCTGTACACAGTTGAAGTCCCCCCCCCCCCCCCCCCCCCCCCCCCCACCCCATGATTAGTTGATGCGTTGCTATGTCTGGGATTTCTGCCATGGTCTTTTTGATGAAGCTCGTGTTGTGCCAGTTGGGCGTGTACACGTTAACTAGTACTACTGGTGCCCCATCCAGGGCCCCGCTGACCATGACGTAACGTCCTCCAGGGTCCGTAACCGTCTTTGTCGCCCTAAACATCGTCATCTTTCCGATCAGGATTGCCACCCCCTTGGCCCTCGTCCCATAGCAGGAATGGTAGGTTTGTCCCACCCAGCCCTTTCTTACCCGCAGTCGGTCCTGCTCTCTCGGGTGTGTCTCTTGGAGGAAGACTATATCGGCCCTCATGTTTCTTAGGTGAGTGAGAACTCTGGATCTCTTCACTGGGCCGTTGAGTCCCCATACGTTCCAGGTGACTATCCTGGGGGGCTTCTGTCCCCTCACTCCTGTGGGATTAACCATACTTACCTGGTGGACGCGCCCCTGCCCTCCGGGGTTTCCCTTTGCTAGGGGGGCGTTCAGGATGGCCGCTGTCGCTGCTCTCTCCATGCGATCGGGCCCCTGCCCGCCGGGGTTTCCCTTTGTTAGGGGGAGCGTCTAGGATGGCCGCTGTCGCTGCTCTCTCCATGCGATCAGGTCCCTGCCCTTCGGGGTTTCCCTTTGTTAGGGGGCGTCTAGGATGGCCGCTGTCGCTGCTCTCTCCATGCAATCAGGTCCCTGCCCTTCGGGGTTTCCCTTTGTTAGGGGGGCGTCTAGGATGGCCGCTGTCGCTGCTCTCTCCATGCGATCGGGCCCCTGCCCTCCGGGGTTTCCCTTTGTTAGGGGGGCGTTCAGGATGGCCGCTGTCGCTGCTCTCTCCATGCGATCAGGTCCCTGCCCGCCGGGGTTTCCCTTTGCTAGGGGGAGCGTCTAGGATGGCCGCTGTCGCTGCTCTCTCCATGCGATCGGGCCCCTGCCCGCCGGGGTTTCCCTTTGCTAGGGGGAGCGTCTAGGATGGCCGCTGTCGCTGCTCTCTCCATGCGATCAGGTCCCTGCGCTCCAGGGTTTCCCTTTGCTAGGGGGGCGTTCAGGATGGCCGCTGTCGCTGCTCTCTCCATGCGATCGGGTCCCTGCGCTCCGGGGTTTCCCTTCGTTAAGGGGGCACCCGACGTGGCTGCCCGCTGTGCGACCGCCATACGGGTAGCCCCCTGCGCTCCGGGGTTTCCCTTTGCCCAGAGACAGTACTGGGTGAATGCTTGCAGCGATTCCTTGTTCCAAGCCCTTAGTTGTGGCACTTTGAAGCCCTGTTGCTAATTCCCTTTCTAGCCTTGTTTGTCCCTTCTTCCCTGTGTTCCCCCCCCCCCCCGCCGGTCCCGCCCTCCCTGTGTTCCCCCCACCACCCCGTCCCTCCCTTTCCACCCCTTTGACAACCTCCTTTGTCCCTCTTTCCCATGTTCCTATCCCCGTTTGCTCCCCTACCTCCATTGAGCCGTCCCCCTCCTCCCTGCCTTGCGCCTTCCCCCCTGTTGGGGGTGCGCTATGGCCCTGCTTTGTTGCATGTCCCCGGCGCTAGCTTTCCTGCTAGTGCAGTGGCCCCTCTCTCGGGAGTTACCGTCTCGCCTCTCCCTTGCCCGGCCTCTGCAGTTTTCTGCCCGTTCTTTCCCCATCCATCTCAGCACTCCTCTCGCTTGCTCTCCCCTCTCCGCTACTCTCGTTCCCTTGTGCTGGGGCCTGGTCTCCCACCTGAAGCAGTCCCTCGGGTAGTGGTTTGCTTTTTGATCATCCATGCAAACATGGGGAGAATGTGCAAATGGCACATGGTTGGTGACCTGTGGCTGGGAGCGAACCCAGGTCCTCGGCGCCATGAGGCAGCAGTGCTAACCACTGTGGCACCATGCCCCAGGGCAGGTATCCAATGCCGCGGATAGGAGGCCTATACTCGAAGTTGGCTGGTGGCCATTCCTTTCCAAGCTCAACATGAGCCATGTCTACCACTAGCTGAAGCTGGACGCTGATGCCAGTCATTAGGTAACCATTAATATCCATGGTTGCCATTTGGACGATTGTCGACTTGCGCAATATTTCATCATGTTATGGAGAACATCCTGCGAGGGCTATTGTGTGTGGTGGACTACCTGGATGATGGTCACTGGAGCCACAGAAGGGGTGCACCTGAGCAACCTGGCAGAGGCCCTCTGCTGTTTTTCTGAGTCAGGCATCTGCTTCAAGAGGGAAAGTTGCAAACTTGGCCTACCTTGTGAATTGGGATGGCCTACACCTGGTAGAGGAAACGTTGGGGGCAATCAGACAGTGACCCAGAGCCGGGATTGAACCTGGGACCTCGGTTCCTTGAGGCAGCAATGCTAACCACTGCGCCACCGTGCTCCCTGTAGGAAGGATGTTCCTGGTGGTGGGTGTGTCCAGAACTAGGGGTCACAGTCTGAGGATACGGGGAAGACCATTTAGGACAGAGACAAGGAGAAATATCTTCACCCACAGAGTGGTCGGCCTGTGGAATTTGTTACCACAAAAGTTAGATGAGGCCAAAACATTGTGGGTGGGATTCTTCGTCGGCCGACACTGGAATTGGGAAATGCGATTCAGCGGTGAATCAGTTCTGACAGCGAAATCATGGAGGGCGCCGATTTCACGTAAAATCGCTGTTCACCGATGCCTCGAGTGCGGCATCAATACATTCCACTCCACACATACATTAAACACCATTGGCATCTCAGTAGCAGGCCTGATATTATTTTCTGGGGCCTCCGCGATTCTCCGCCTCCACTGGGGGAAATTCCCAGCGACCAGTTTCACTTGCGCTTTTAAAAATTGGGAAACGGGCAGCGCGGTGGTGCAGTGGTTAGCACTGCTGCCTCATGGCCCTGAGGTCCCAGGTTCGATCCCGGCTCTGGGTCACTGTCCGTATGTTTGCGTGGGTTTCGCCCCCACAACCCAAAGATGTGCAGGGTAGGTGGATTGGCCACGCTAAATTGCCTTAATTGGAAAAAATTAATTGGTCCTGTAAATTTATTTATTTTTAAATTGGGAAAGAGGTGCTGTGGCTGATGAGGGAGAGAAAGGCGATAGGACACGGAGAGGCGTGACCGTAACTGCCAGTCATGACATTGGCTGGCTGGGTGGCTGGGCGGGGGGGGGGGGGGGGGGGGGGGGGGCTGCCAGGGCTGGGGGAGAGGGGGAAAGGGGGGGTGCTGACAGGGGGATGGGCCGTTGGCTGGTGGTGACCCCCCCTCCCACGAGACTGGGCGTGTCCAGTGATGGACTACCATTGTCGCAGTGTGCAAGGCAGCCATCTTACTTGCACCCCACTGACCACCCACCTTGGCCCTTGGTTCTGCAGAGTGACACTGGCTGTACGGGTGCCCCCACAGCCGCAACCCAGCCTCCCAGGACCAGAGCACATGAACATGATTAACTGGGCCCCTCCTACACTGCTCGCAGCTCTTCTCCACCCCCTCAAACAGCCAGCTCAGCCTCGCCTTCGTTAAGTACTCCCTGTACACCACTTTTAATGGAATCACCCCCAGACTCGCGCACTGGTTGAGCCATTGATCCTTTGCAGCACTTTGCACCATAATCCCTCCTCCAACTTCATCCCCACCCCTTCTTCCTATTTGACCTAATCTCTTCCATGAACACCTTATCCTCCTCCATGATCCTATCATCGATCACCGAAACGACACCCCCCCAGCCCCTCACCAACAATATCTCCTCCAGCAGCGAGGACCCACAAGGCCTCCATCTCTCTATTCCAGCCCTGAAAATTCACCGCGTTCGCCGCCCAGTAATAGTATAACAAATTTGGAAGAGCCACACCCCTCACCCTCACCACCCGCGACTGCCACCCCTTTTGGAGTTTCCTTAGCAACCTCATTATATCCCTCATTATGCGTTTGGGTCCGAGATGTACAACCGCAGATCGTCCGCGTGCAGACACCCGGTGCTCCTCCCCCCCCCCCCCCCCCCCCCACTATCCCCTTCCAAAAGTCCGAACCCCTCAGCGCAATGGCCAAGGGCTCAATCATTGTGTGAAAAGAAGGGAGGACATGGGAATCCCTGCCATGTTCCCCGAAATAGTGGAAAGTACCACAAATTCATATCGTTCGTCCGTACACATGCTGTCGGATCCTTGTGTAACAATTTCACCCACGCCACAAACCTAGGCCCAATTCCAAATTTCACCAGCGCCGCAAACAGATAACTCCACTCCACTCAGTCAAGCATCTTCTCCGCATCTAATGCCACCACCACCTCCAGCTCCCTTTCCTCTGCCGGAGAAAGCACCACATTCAGCAGCCGCCGCACAATCAAAAATAGCTGCCTGCCCTTAACAAACCTCGTCTGATCCTCCCCAACAGCTTCAGAAGGCACTCCTCCAGCCTCAACGGCAACACCTTCGCCAATATCTTAGCATCCACATTCAGTAAAGAAATGGGCCTGTACGATCCACACTCCACCAAATCCTTTTTAAGTAATAGTGAGATGGATGCCTGTCCCATCGTCTCCAGCAATACTCCCCTAATCATCGCATCCTCAAACATTTCTACCATCATTGATGCCAATGTATCCTTCATCTTGTTATAAAATTCCAGCAGGAACCCATCCGTCCCCGGAGCCTTATCCGATTGCATCTTCCCAATCACTGCCTGCACCTTTTCCACCCCCACTGGTTCCTCCAATCCCGCCCTCTCCAGTCGCTCCAGAGACTCCCTCATCTCCGACACATTCCCGGGCGGCTCTGACTTTTACAAGTTGCTATAAAAATTTTCAAACACCTTATTCACCTGCGCTGGCACCACCACCAACCCACCTGTCCCATCCCTAATCAGCACCATCTCATTCGGTGCCACTTGCTGACGGAGTTGGCCTGCCAGCAATCGACTGGCCATCTCACCAGACTCATAGACGGCCCCCTCACTCGCCTCAGCTGCCGAACCACCGTCCTCGTGGATAGAAGATCAAACTTCACCTGCAACTCCTTCACCTCACCAAAGGTCCCGACTTCGGATCCTCTGCATATATCCCATCTACCTCCAAAATCTCTTCTACCAACCACTGCCCTTCCTCCCGCACCTCCCAATTCACATTTGCCTTGAATGAAATGACCTTGCCCCTCACTACCGCCTTCAACGCCTCCCAGACCACCGACGGTGAGACGTCCCCTTTCCGGTTAAACCAGATACGCCTCACTCACCTTCCCCATTTTAGTGCGGCTCTGCCAACAAACCCACATCTGGCTCCATGACGGCCTCTGGGTTGGACCTTCTCCAAGACCGCATCCACCCAGTGCGGAGCCTGGTCCGATATCACGATCGGCGAATACTCTGCCTTCCCCACCACAAAAAGTCCATCCTTGAGTGCACCTTTATGCACCAACGACAAGAACGAATACCCCCTATCCCGTGGATGTAAAACCTTCCAAGAATCCAGCCCTCCCATCTCCTTCATGAATCTGGTCAACACTTTGCAATCCCCCCACCACCGCTTGGCCAGGACCTATCCACCTTCGGGTCCAACACCATGTTCCAGTTTCCCACCAATATCAACTGGTGAGTATCCAAATCTGGTACCATGGGTGGTAGCATTTTCCTCACAAACCCTGGGCATACATCCTGACTAGTACCACCAGCCTCCCTTCCAACGCACCCATCACTGTCACATACCTGCCCCCCGATCTGTCACCACCATCTCCATCTGGAACCTCACCCGTTTACCCACCAGCATTGCCATCCCCCGGGTCCTGCTATCGATGCCAAAATGAATCACCTGGCTCACCCAGCCCTTCCTCAGCCTCATCTGGCCCTGTACCCTCAGATGGGTCTCCTGTAACAGCACCATGTCCGCTTTCAGGCCCTTCAAGTGCGAGGAAACCCATGTTCTCTTCAGTGGACCCCCAGCCCTCGCACGTTCCACGTCACCACCTCTGCCCTTCCTACCTGTCATAACCACCCCCCCCCCCCAAGGCCCTGAGCCCCAGCCCTAGTCACCTTCACCGCCCCGCCCCCCTGCTTCCCAGAAACGCCCAATCACTTCCCCATGGAAACTCTCATCCAGTATCATCCCCATCCCCCCTCCATTCACACATTCCAGGCCCATTGAAACCTGCCCATACAGGTTCCAATGACCGCCACCCTTCCCCCCACCTTGCTCCCGTTCATTACCAACATTATGTTTGCAAGTGCGGTGGCCTCTGCCAGAGCCTCCTCCCCCACATCAAAAAAACACACCAACTCCGAAGCCCCCCACACCCACCCCATTCAAACCCCCAACACCATACATCCAAAAAAGTCCTAAAACCCAACAAATCATGAATCCCAGCCGTCCTCCCCAAACCACCCCAACACAAACACATTTACACAAAACAGTTAACCATAATCCAGAAAGGGAAAGAACAACATAAAGGAAAAACCCAGTTAAAAACCATCAAAGTCCAAACTCAGTCCAGTCCCAGGCCTTCTGCCTTCATAATCGGCACCGCCGCCACCTCAAAGTCGTAATCCCTGCCATTGTACGGGACCCTCAGCTTCACCGGGTAGACCACACCAAACCACCACATGTTGCATTTATACAACGGCGCCTTAGCTCGACTGAAGGCCACCTGTCTCCTCGCCAGCTCCGTCGTCAGATCCTGGTATATACGGATACCATTGCCTTCCCAGTCCACCTCCCGCTTCTGCTTCGCCGACCTCAGCACCTTCTCCTTCACTTGAAAATTGTGAAAGCAGACAATCACAGCTCTCAGCGGTTCATTCAGTATTCGTTTCGGCTGGAGTGACTGATAGGCCCTGTCCAATTCATAATGGGAGGACTCCTCCCCCTCCCCTATCAACTTCGCAAGGATCTCGATGAAGTACTCTGTACTCTCCACACCCTCAGGCACACCCACAAACTTCAAATTCTGCCTTTGTGACCTGTTCTCCAGGTCCTCTACTTTGGCCCACAGCCCTCCGTTGATCTCTGCCACTTTCCACTACTGCTCACCCATCGAGGTGAACTGGTCACTATGCTGCGACAAGGCCTCCTCCACATGCTTCATTGTCTGTCCGTGCCCCGGCACCACCATCAAAATCTTCACCAACTCCTGTCTTAGAACATAGAACACAGAACAGTACCGCACAGAACAGGCCCTTCGGCCCTCGATGTTGTGCCGAGCAATGATCACCCTACTCAAACCCACATATCCACCCTATACCCGTAACCCAACAACCCCCATTAACCTTACTTTTTAGGACACTACGGGCAATTTAGCATGGCCAATCCACCTAACCCGCACATCTTTGGACTGTGGGAGGAAACCGGAGCACCCGGAGGAAACCCACGCACACACGGGGAGGACGTGCAGACTCCGCACAGACAGTGACCCAGCTGGGAATCGAACCTGGGACCCTGGAGCTGTGAAGCATTTATGCTAACCACCATGCTACCATGCTGCCTTATCGGGCAAGGGTCTCACCCACCCATTCCTTTAGTGAGGACATCTGTCCGATGCCTTTCAACATGTTTTGAGAACAGCTCAAACTCCCCTGGCATCGCTTCAGCCATCTTTTCCACCATGATGGGCGCGGCTCCACCTGACGAGCTCGTTCCCACCAACTTTCCTCGCACTCAACTCCTCGCCACGTTTGACGGAAGACTTTCACTCCCTTTCTCCCTGGCTTCGTTTTTCCAGTTTTTGATATTCTCGAAATGCCTCACACCTTCCCACAACTTCTCACATTTAAATTTTCATCCAAATTGGGTGTAATGAGTTCAAAAAGGCAGGAGTCACCAAACATGTGAGCTCCACCTATATGTCACAACCGGAAGCCTTCTATTCTTATTGTTGATTGTCACTAGTCATTTGTTAAAGAAAACACTCACAATCATGTAATTTTAAAATTCCAAAATATTTAAATATATTGCGATGACTGAGTCAAGTGTGTTGGTCATGAGTCAGTGATCACCTCCTGCCTCTGAATCAGAAGGTCATAGATTAAAACTCCACTTCAGAGACCTGAACGTAGAATCTAGGTTGACATTTCGGTGCACTACTGAGGGAGTGCTACGGTGTTGGAAGTGCCATTTTTCAGATAAAATGTTGAATCAAGAGTCCACCCAGTCTGTCAGGTAGATGTAAAATATCCAACGGAATTATTCAAAATGGGGCTGGGGAATTTTTCCAGTTATTGTTAATGGGCAATGTTCATCCTTAAACCACGTTATTTAAAGACAGATTGTATAGTCATTTATCTAATTTCTCTTTGTGGGATCTTTGGGTGCACCAACCATTATAGCAATGACTGTGACCTTCTGAGGTTGTAGAAAGATTTTATGTAAATGCAAGTTCTTTGTTTGTTTTCTTGCATCTGCAAAGGTGACGATATATTAGTGGAACAATTTTTATTTCACTTTGTCGCTGTGGGGATAAATTTGGCTGGGCAACTGTATAAGACATGCAATACTGATCCACGGACCTTTTATACATCTTGTCCGATATCACCAAAAGTCAAAATAATTCCCAGACAGTTTGATAAAAATATGTTTAACAAAGCAGCATCCCATTGGCTGAAATCTTGACTTTTGTGATTTATTTTTTAAAAATTATTTTTCAATTAAGGGGGCAATTTAGCGTGGCCAATCCAACTAATCTGCACATCTTTGGGCTGTAGGGTGAGACCCACACAGACACGGGGAGATTGTGCAAACTCCACATGGACACTGACCCGGAGTTGGGATCGAACCAGGATCCTCAGCGCCAAGAGGCAGCAATGCTAACCACTGCGCCACAGTGCTGTCTGTCATTGTGATTTCTTATGGTTATTGTCATCTTATTGGTGAACTAAAAACTACAATGACCTGCCAAATGATAGATAGCTTGTACACTAAAAATATACTTTTGTTCTTCAGACTGTGCTGCACGTGGGATTGTAGAGGTTGCAAGTGCAGCCTCTACAATCGTGTAAGTGGCTTGAATTTGTATTCAAACAGGAAGTACACAATAAAGAATAAAACCATAGAGTTCCTGAAAGACTCAGCAGGCGGGTGGCAGCTGGGAAGTGAGAAAGGGAATTTACATTTCAGGTTGGTAACCCTTCACCAGAATACCCGCTGAAAGGTCATTGACCTGAAACAACCTCATTCTCTCTCTTCACAAATGCTGACTGACCAGCTGAGTATTTCCAGCATCTCGGTTTTATTTCACATTTCCAGCATTTACTTTGGTTAATACAAAATAAATGTTCCCTTTGAATGTCAAAAGCATGAGTAGTTTTACCTTAATCCTCCCATCACAATGTCCTAGACACTGTTTATTCAGCAATTTTTCACGTATGATTAATCTTTTGGAAATAACCTATTGGGAAATGCAGTGCATATGTAAGTATTAGAATCATAGGAATACTTATGCTAATATTTAGTCACCAACTATATTGTCAATGCAGATTAAATGAAAACTGAAGTAATTCACAAATGTTACCACGTTCTTCACCTCACATTCTATTTAGTGCTCCTGTTTTACTCGAATAGAGAATGATGTAGTTTGAAATGCACATATGAAGCACATCTCATGAGGCAAATAAACGGTAGTGAAATGCAATAATGTACACCTCATATTCATGTTACCCTAATAACTAATCTGTTAGTTTTGACAGTTACAAAGCATGATGGACGATGGCCTTATCACAGACTGTCTTGTTCAAGTACTGAACCTATCGAAACTGGAAATATCTGGCAGAAAGAATTTAATCCAAACAGTACACTGATTCTTGTATGTACAGCACAAACTGGATGTGAAAATAAACAGTATCAATACAGCACAAGGGATGAAAGTGAATGCAAAGCTGGGAGATTCATTTGTTCTTTTTTTAAAAAAGGCTTTAAATCTCATCTTTACAGACTTTGCAGTTTATTTGTGGCGTTCAATACTCTCCAAATCCCTGCTGATTGGGCACCTGTTTGTGTTTAAAAGTGGCGGAATTTTCTTTTCTTTTCAAACCCTTTTCAGTCAGTTATTCTGTGATCCAGCAAAGCAACTAAAAGAAATTTTAATTACAGTACATGGAATACGCTTATTTCAGCTTTTAGACAGCAACTTATTCTTATTCTGCCATCTCATAACATTGTATGAAGAAGGTGATAAGAACGGCAAAATGAAATACAAGAAAAAGCTTGCAAGGGCCATCAAGGGCAACACAAAAGACTTCAACAAATATATTAAGACAAAGACTTTCTAAGAACAAGGTCCTTAATGACAGACGTAGGTGATGTTGTAATTGGCAATCAGGAAGTAGCTGACTAACTAAATAGTTAATCGGTATTGACCACTATAGAAGAGGATGAGGATAAAAGGTACAAGGAAAGATAAAAAATAAATTAAGGGAGGGTACTAATTTATAATAATAATAATCTTTATTGTCACAAGTATTGGCAGCATGGTAGCATTGTGGATAGCACAATCGCTTCACAGCTCCAGGGTCCTAGGTTCAATTCCGGCTTGGGTCACTGTCTGTGCGGAGTCTGCACATCCTCCCCGTGTGTGCGTGGGTTTCCTCCGGGTGCTCCGGTTTCCTCCCACAGTCCAAAGATGTGCAGGTTAGGTGGATTGGCCATGATAAATTGCCCTTGGTGTCCAGAATTGCCCTTAGTGTTGGGTGGGGTAACTGGGTTATGGGGATGGGGTGGAGGTGTTGATCTTGGGTGGGGTGCTCTTTCCAGGAGCCGGTGCAGACTCGATGGGCCGAATGGCCTCCTTCTGCACTGTAAATTCTATGACTAAGTAGGCTTACACTAACACTGCACTGAAGTTACTGTGAAAAGCCGCTAGCCACCACATTCCGGTGCCTGTTCGGGTACACAGAGGAAGAATTCAGAATGTCCAAATTACCTAACAGCACGTCTTTTGGGACTTGTGGGAGGAAACCGGAGCACCCGGAGGAAACTCACGCAGACACGGGGAGAACGTGCAGACTCCGCACAGCCAGTCACCCAAGCTGGGAATCGAACCTGGTACCCTGGCGCTGTGAAGCCACAGTGCTAACTGCTGTGCTACCATGCTGTTAATTCAAATATATTAAAATAATGGTTGTGGAAAAACTAATGACGCAAAAGATTTCTACCTCAGGTTATTAAAGAAATTGATGAAGAAATTGCTGATTGATTAATCATGGCTCATGTTTTCCACCTCCTCAAACAAGTTACCTTATTGGTCTCTATTTGGCTGTACTCCTTCCTGTGCTAAATCTAACTGAGTTATAGTCACTGTCAACAAAATTCTCACCCGTTGATACCCTTTCCATCTACCTGCTTTCATTTCCTAAAGCCAATCATAAGAATGCCCCTTCACAAGTTAGTCTTGTTGCATTCTGCAAAAGTGTAGAATGCATTTGAGGAATTCTGCTCCCTACAAACGTTTCATACTGATTTTATCTCCAGTTTGTATTAGGGTGTTTAAATCCCCCGCTATCTTTGCTCAATTCTTTCCTAGCCAGTGCACTCCACAACACCAGTGGAATTAAGTAAATGCAGGCGACATATAAGCGGCAGGAAATTTGTGTCCAATCAGCATTTCAGTGCTCAACGTTGTGGATGGTGATTTGAGTAGCTGCAGGCACATTTAAATCATGATGCTCATCAATTAGCCTGATCATTGTGTGCTAAATACACACTTCCAAACAGGCAAGTCTTATTAGCGCAGCATCCATTTTAGTTCTTGTTTTCAGCCTTTGGCCAATTTGTTATACCAGTATTGTTTGTGGAGGGTAAATATTGGTTGGACCCCAGAGAGAACTCATCTCCTTCAGAATAGCCCCATCAGAGTTTTTACATTCACCTCAAAATACAGACTGGGTATCAGTTTAATCGCTGACCTGAAGTTGGCACCTCCAACAATGCCACCCTTCCTCAGTGTTTCACTGCGGTTCAAATTTCGATTTTCTGCATCCATCTCAAATGGAATTTTCTCACTCAGAAATGGGAGTGCTACCAGTCAAGACACGGTGATTCTGGCCTTGCTAGTGATGTCCATGTCACAGCAACTACATTTTTAAAACTCTTGTTGAAGTTACATTTCATTTTTACTTAGATCGCAAATTTCGCTGTTGAGTTTTATTTCCACTTTTCAAAATCTATGTATTTTAGAATGATGCCAAAGCTGCATTACGGCTTCATTTGAAACCTTTTTAAACAATCCAATTTTAAACAATTTTTAAACAATTAAACAATTTAAACAATTTTAAACAATTGGTGCAGTGTAAACGGCAAACTTGCAGCTTGCGTGATGAGAGCCTAGGTTACAGTACAGTGTGTCCGTTATTCAGCATTTCTACCCTTTCAGCTTTGATTTATGGTCCAGATTTTGTTCACTTTGTTCCGCATCTAATTCTCCAATTTGTGGCCCTGCTATGCAAAATAAATGTTCATATCTCACTTTCTGGCTATACTTTAAAATAAATAAAATAAAAATAAATAAATAAATGATTGTGAGATTCTTTCATTTAATTAAGGTTGAGTTGAAGACCAGGGGTTGGATTCTCCATTCCTGAGACTAAGGGCACAATCTTCCCAAAAGGGAACAAAGTTGCCGAGCGAGTGCGTTTAGCCACGTGTTTCCCAGCACTCACACTGCCGGGAAACATGGCTTCCCCTGAGCCAGAATACAACATGGGAGGGTCCCCGCCTCCACCCACACCCGCTGCACCCACCAACACCCACACCGGGCAACCACGGCCCGACCGAGCATGCACAAAATATCCCAGCTTGGCACCTTGGCAGTGCCAATCTGGCACCCTGGCAGTGGCCCTTCCTGCTGGCAGTGCTACCTGGGAACCTTGACAGTGCCAGGCTGGCACCTAGGTGAACGTTGGGAATGTGGCCCATCGGAAGCGGAGCATTGCAGCCGCTAATGATATGCAAACACTGTTTACTGTACTTGCGCTCTGCACCCCATTGACACCGCTGGCAAGATGATGGAGAATTGCGATTTAGCGTCAAATCGGCACCGGCCGCGATTTTGGCATCGGAACCTATTCTCCGCCCAATCACGTTTCCCGATTTTGGCGTCATTCATAGAACAGAGTGCAGAAGGAGGCCATTCAGCCCATCGAGTCTGCACGGACCCACTTAAGCCCTCACTTCCACCCTATCCCCGTAACCCAATATCCCTTCCTAACCATTTTGGTCACCAAGGCAATTTATCATGGTCAATCCACCTAATCTGCACGTTTTTGGACTATGAGATAAAACCGGAGCACCTGGAGGAAACCCACGCAGACACGGGGAGAACGTGCAGACTCCACACAGACAGTGACCCAGCGGGGAATCGAACGTGGGACCCTGGCACTGTGAAGCCACAGTGCTATCCACGTGCTACCATGTTGCCATAATGCTCATTCAATGGAGAATCCCGCCCCAGGTATTTTCTGTTGTTAATAGCATGCTCTGCATGATTCAATGTGCCTAATCCACCTCACCTGTACAAGTCAGGATGTATTGCACAAGCTTCTACCTATAGTTGTTTGGTGGTACAGAATTTGAGTATTGCTGAAAAATGCACGCACCAGGATAACTCACAATATCTTTCCAACAATTGGGAGGGAACGGCAATTTATACTGCATGAGAAGAGAGTACTGATTGGTTGCCAAGTGGACTCTGATTGGTGAAGGTGCAGCCATGGAGAATACAGCATGAAACAGTTAACTGCTCAGCTTTGTTCAAATTCAAATCGGGCATGTCGACTCTGATAGGTCTCACAACATTGCCCTGGGGAATGAACCAGGGAATAATTGTTCACTAAGCTTTTGTTCAGATGAAAAATACAAAGGGCAGGATTCTCCGGCCTCCCAGCCTCATGTTTCTTGGTGGCAGAGGGGGCCTGCCGTTCACTGGCGGGGGGGGGGGGGGGGGGGGGGGGGGGGGGGATTCTCTGGTTCCACCATTGTCAATAGGAATTCCCATTCAAGCCAATCCATGCTAATTTTTTAGAATTGCTAATGTTGTCCCTTTGTTTAAGAAGGGTAGCAGGGAAAATCCAGGGAATTATAGACCTGTGAGCTTGACGTCAGTGGGAGGCAAACTGTTGGAGAAGATACTGAGGGATAGGATCTATTCACATCTGGAAGAAAATAGACTTATCAGTGATAGGCAGCATGGTTTTGTGCAGGGAAGGTCATGTCTTACAAACCTAATAGAATTCTTTGAGGAAGTGACAAAGTTAATTGATGAGGGAAGGGTTGTAGATGTCATATACATGGACTTCAGTAAGGCGTTTGATAAAGTTTCCCATGGCAGGTTGATGGAAAAAGTGAAATCACATGGGGTTCAGGGTGTACTAGCTAGATAGATAAAGAACTGGCTGGGCAACAGGAGACAGAGAGTAGTGGTGGAAGGGAGTGTCTCAAAATGGAGAAGGGTGACTAGTGGTGTTCCACAGAGATCCGTACTCGGACCACTGTTGTTTGTGATATACATAAATGATCTGGACGAAGGTACAGATGGTCTGATTCACAAGTTTGCAGATGATACTAAGATTGGTGGAGTTGCAGATAGCGAGGGGGACTGTCAGAGAATACAGCAAAATATAGATAGATTGGAGAGTTGGGCAGAGAAGTGGCAGATGGAGTTCAATCCTGGCAAATGCGAGGTGATGTATTTTGGAAGATCCAATTCGAGAGCGGACTATACGGTCAATGGAAGAGGTCCTGGTGAAAATTGATGTACAGAGAGATGTGGGAGTTCAGGTCCATTGTACCCTGAAGGTGGCAATGCAGGTCGATAGAGTGGTTAAGAAGGTATAAATGAGAAAATCTTATGAGGAAAGGCTGATGGACTTGAGGTTGTTTTCGTTAGAGAGAAGAAGGTTAAGAGGTGACTTAATAGAGGCATACAAAATGATCAGAGGGTTAGATAGGGTGGACAGCGAGAGCCTTCTCCCGCGGATGGAGGTGGCTAGCACGAGGGGACATAGCCTTAAATTGAGGGGTAATAGATATAGGACAGAGGTCAGAGGTGGGTTTTTACGCAAAGAGTGGTGAGGCCGTGGAATGCCCTACCTGCAACAGTAGTGAACATGCCAACATTGAGGGCATTTAAAAATTTATTGGATAAGCATATGGATGATAAGGGCATAGTGTAGGTTAGATGGCCTTTAGATTTTTTCCATGTCGGTGCAACATCGAGGGCCGAAGGGCCTGTACTGCGCTGTATCGTTCTATGTTCTATGTTCTATGTATACAGAATTGTTGCCTTCATCGGACGGGGTATTGAATACAAGAGTCGGCAGGTCATGTTACAGTTGTATAGGACTTTGGTTCGGCCACATTTGGAATACTGCGTGCAGTTCTGGTCGCCACATTACCAGAAGGATGTGGATGCTTTAGAGAGGGTGCAGAGAAGATTCACCAGGATGTTGCCTGGTATGGAGGGTGCTAGCTATGAAGAAAGGTTGAGTAGATTAGGATTGTTTTCTTTGGAAAGACGGAGGTTGAGGGGAACCTGATTGAGGTCTAAAACATTACGTGGTATGGACAGGGTGGATAGCAACAAGCTTTTTCCAAGAGTGGGGGTGTCAGTTACAAGGGGTCACGATTTCAAGGTGAGAGGGCGAAAGTTTAAGGGAGATGTGCGTGGAAACTTTTTTACGCAGAGGGTGGTGGGTGCCTGGAACGCTTTTCCAGCGGAGGTGGTAGAGGCGGGCACGATAGCATCATTTAAGATGCATCTGGACAGATATATGAACGGGCGGGGAACAGAGAGAAGTAGACCTTGGAAAATAGGCAACAGGTTTAGATAAAGGATCTGGATTGGAGCAGGCTGGGAGGGCCAAAGGGCCTGTTCATGTGCTGTAATTTTCTTTGTTCTTTTCTTTGTTCTATGCCATCAGGAAAGTCACTGCTGGCAGGACCAGAGAATCCCGCCACCAGCGAACAGCAGAGAATTCCGGTCAAAGTCTGCATTTGTTCCTTTTGTTTGCCAAGGACACATACCTGGCCAACCAGGCCCTGACCCGCAGGCACAGGGGCACGATGTCGGCTCGGAGGTGCCTGAAAATCTGTTCCCCCACAATGGAGATGGTTGCTCCCATGTCCACTTCCATTTCCAAGGGTGACCGTTGACCCAGAGTTTAATTTTGGGGGTGATGATGCAGTTACAGGCTCTCCCGAGCACCACCCGACTACACTAAACCTGTAGCGCTGGAAACTAACTGGTGGTCTCGGGTCGTAGTGGTTTGCCACTAAGTCGACCATAGAATCATACAATTTACAGTGCAGAAGGGGACCATTCAGCTCATCGAGTCTGCACCTGCCCTTGGAAAGAGTACCCTACTTAAGCCCACATGTCCACCCTATCCCCGTAACCCAGTAACCCCACCTAACCTTTTTGGACACTGAAGGGCAATTTAGCACGGCCAATCCACCTAACCTGCACATCTTTGGAATGTTGGAGGAAAGCGGAGCACCCGGAGGAAACCCATGCAGACATGGGGAGAATGTGCAGACTGCACTCAGACAGTGACCCAAGCCGGGAATCGAACCTGGGATCTGGAGCTGTGAAACAACAGTGCTAACCACTGTGCTACCGTGTCAGCTCAGTGGTTTTGAGTCTGGAGCTGCTGGGTAAGTCAGGCTCTTAATGATGCTGAGCATCTGGGTTCCACAGGCAGTCATAGGGATTACTTTCTGTTGGTCTTCCCCTTCTATGCCATTCGCATGAAAGAAATAACACATTATTTCGGCGCACAGGGGTCAATCCTCCACACCTGCATCATAAGGTTTGAGTTTCCCAAATAACAGTATTTCCAGGTTCCCTTTGTACACTTCTTACCGGCGGCATTTTTCTTTTCAGCAGGGCTGTCCAGAATCCCATTCTTGCTCCTCATCGCCAGTGTAGTAATCTATGACACAAAGATAAAGATTAAACCAAATTTATTTTAACTCAAAAGTAAAGCTGCACTCACGGGGAGTAACACAAATGTCTTAGCCTGGGACTAACAGAAACTCCCAGCCCAGGTCTAGGACAATGTTTAAAAGGCTCGATAATGAGTCCCAGGTGGACAGGCCTCCACCGGTAACCATGGGAACTCGTACTGCACGAGCTCCATAGGGAGATCAAGGAGTGATCCCTCATGATCCTTGTGATGGTTATCACACTTGCCATTACAGATTCAGTCAATTTTTTATTTATTCCATGCAATATCAAGAAATCGTTGAGCACACCGGATGCAGCAAAGGCTATGGGCCCTCACAATATTGCTGCCATTGTGTGGAAAATATTACCTGATAAAGTGGAAACTTTTCCAAGTATGTCCTGTCCACGGAATTTCAGACTAGTGCCGTTGTATCAATCATTAGCAATGTCATCAAGTATTCTGTCATGTGAGTAGGTTACCAATAACTGTCATAATATCCACTCACAGAACATAGAACATAGAAAAATATAGCACAGAACAGGCCCTTCAGCCCACGATGTTGTGCCGAACCTTTGTCCTAGATTAATCATAGATTATCATAGAATTTACAGTACAGAAGGAGGCCATTCGGCCCATCGAGTCTGCACCGACTCTTGGAAAGAGCACCCTACCCAAGGTCAACACCTCCACCCTATCCCCATAACCCAATAACCCCACCCAACACTAAGGGCAATTTTGGACACTAAGGGCAATTTATCATGGCCACTCCACCTAACTTGCACATCTTTGTACTGTGGGAGGAAACCGGAGCACCCGGAGGAAACCCACGCAGCCACGGGGAGGATGTGCAGACTCCGCACAGACAGTGACCCAAGCCGGAATCAAACCTGGGTCCCTGGAGCTGTGAAGCAATTGTGCTATCCACAATGCTACCGTGCTGCCCTTAAGAGCAAATTAATCTACACTCCATCATTCTACCGTAATCCACGTACCTATCCAATAGCCACTAATGTTTCCGAATCAACTACTTCCACAGGCAGTGCATTCCATGCCCCCACTACCCTATGGGTAAAGAACCTACCTCTGACATCCCCCCTATATCTTCCATCATGTATATCATGAGATGCAGACAGGCAGTGATTGACACACAGGATAACCAATGAACACACACGACACAGAACAACCGATCACCAGACAGGACACCACCACTATAAAGACCACAGGGCATTAATGCTCTCTCTCTCTCACAGGACACGGCTAGGGAGATAGTCACAGTGCACAGGCCAATGAACATCATCACTATGTGATAGAGAGCTGGTCTGGTCAAGCCAGTAGGAGGTTATCAGTTAGGTTAATACAGTAGTCCCCCTTTATAACGCAGGTGTTGGGGTCCAAGACCCCAACCCGCGTTGTATCCGAGCCGCGGATATCCATGATGGGGGTTTTAAATTTATTTAAAAATCTATGCTAGCGCTTCCCATTGTGAGTCTACGGGGGGCGGGGGGAGAGGTCAGACCCCCGTAGACTCACAATGGGAAGCGCTAGCATAGATTTTTAAATAAATTTAAAACCCCCATCGTGGATCCAATTAAAACAGTGTCAATTTCAGCGGCCGGCTCACTTTGATCCGGAGAGGGAAGCTGCTCTCACTGAAACAATCAGCCGGCCGCTGAAATTGACACTGCCGGCTGCTCTCTCCCTCCAATCCAACTTTTAAGTTTTAATGTTTCTGATTGGAGGGAGAGAGCAGCCGGCAGTGTCAATTTCAGCGGACGGCTCACTTTGATCCAGAGAGGGAAGCTGCTCTCTCACTGAAGCAATCAGCCGGCCGCTGAAATTGACACTGCCCGCTGCTCTCTCCCTCCAATCAGAAACATTAAAACTTAAAAGTTGGATTGGAGGGAGAGAGCAGTGGGCAGTGTCAATTTCAGCGGCCGGCTGATTGCTTCAGTGAGAGCAGCTTCCCTCTCCGGATCAAAGTGAGCCGGCCGCTGAAATTGACACAACTGACAGTTGGGGTCCATAAGCCCCCCCGCGGTATATCGCGAACCGCGGTATTGCGGAGCGCGGTATAACGGGGGACTACTGTAGAGTGTCAACCCACAGCAGATTATGTACAGCAATCAGCAGGTTCAATAAAATAGTGTTGGACCATCTCCTGTGTCGGTAGCTTGTTTCTCGTTTCACTGCATCCAGTTGCAGTCGATGTTAGACCAACACAGATAACACATCATGGTACCAGGGAGCTATTAACTCTAACGAACCTACCTCGAGTGAATCTGCAATGACCAGCACGCAGCCATCCTGCGGCTTGGAAAAGATCCAACCTCCTCCGCAACTCCGGATCTCCGGCAACCTCGGTGCCAACTGGAAAGTCTTCAAACAGAAGTTCCTCCTGTATATAAAAGGGAAAATGCTGGAAAATCTCAGCAAGTCTGGCAGCATCTGTAGGGAGAGAAAAGAGCTAACGTTTCGAGTCTGATGACTCTTTGTCAAAGCTAACAGACAGAGAAAGTGGGAAATATTTATACTGTGAGAATGAAAGATGAGTCATAGCCACAGAAACCCAGGGAAACCGGGTGCTAATGGCCACAGATACCAAGGAGAAAGAGTGCTAATGGCAGTCCCCAGAGAGAACAAAAGATGTGAAAGGTCAAACAGCAGGGAAACGAACATCAGAGGATGAACTGTAGGTGTGGGGGAGGGGAAGGGGAAGCAAAGAGGAGAAAGGTGCAGGAAAGGTGGATAAGATTGTGGGGGGGGGGGGGGGGGGAATTAAATGTATATTAAGAAAGAAAGAAATGGTAAAAGACAGTTAAAATTAAATGAAAACAAATGGGTCGAGGTGGGGCTGATCATCTGAAGTTGTTGAATTCGATGTTCAGGCCGGAAGGCTGTAGCGTGCCTAACCGGAAGATGAGATGTTGTTCCTCCAGTTTGCGTTGAGCTTCACTGGAACATTGCAGCAAGCCAAGAACAGACATGTGGGCATGAAGCAGGGTCTTTTGTTAAAATGGCAAGCAACAGGAAGGTCAGGATCCTGAATGCGCACAGACCGAAGATGCTCAGCAAAGCGATCACCCAGTCTGCGTTTGGTCTCTCCGATATCGAGGAGACCACATTGGGAGCAGCGAATGCAGTAGATCAAATTGGAAGAGATGAAAGTGAAACGCTGCTTCACCTGGAATGAGTGTTTTGGGCCTGGAATGTTAAGCATGGAAGAGGTAAAGGGGCAGGTGTTACACCTTCTGCCATTAGACTCGAAACGTTAGCTCTTTTCTCTCCCTACAGATGCTGCCAGACTTGCTGAGATTTTCCAGCATTGTCCCTTTCGTTTCAGATTCCAGCATCCGCAGTAATTTGCTTTTCTTCCTCCTGTATAATGAGGCCTCCGACCTCGAGGCAGCACCTGCAGTCGATGTTAGACCAACACAGATAACACATCAATTAGCTCCCACCAATGCTCAGTTTGAGTTCTGACAGTACTACTCGCCTCCAAACCTCATTACAGTCATGGTCAAACATGGACAAAACACTGAATTCCAGACGTGAGATGAGAGTGACTGCCCTTGACATTAACAGTATTTGAAAGAGTGTGGCACCAAGCGGCCCTGATAAAATAGAAATGAATGGAATTCAAGGGTCATACTGTCCATTTGCAACAATCAAACCCAGCACACGAAGGACGATGACTAGATTTTGGAGCCAATTATTTCTGCCCAGGGAAATTCCTCCAAATTCTGGAGGAATTAGATCAAATTGCAATTACAATTGTGACAACACTTAAAAATATTTCACTGACTGTAAAGCACATTGGGATACGCTATGAAACACAGTATTGAAAGCAAATTATTTCTTCTCCCTTTCTTTCTATCTCGACTTACTTTTATTCTCTCACTTCATTTTTACATTGAAACAATATTATGTTATGACTATGGATGTGAATATGATTTATTAACAAGTATTTCCTTCATCCAAGGATGATAATTTAACAGAATGAAAATTACAGGTAACGTGATATGAGGGGAAGAGATTTAGCAGATTTAAAATCATTCAGATTTCTACTTTTACTACATATAGCACTTTAACCATACTGACACAAAAGTGACTATATCACTCAAGGCAAATTGGCAATAGAAAGCAAGAGATGTGAAGCCCTCTCCTGCAGTTAACTTTGTGCTGCTTTACGTTGGTGGTGAAGTGTAAACCCAACAGCTGTAAAATCACATTTTTAAAATAGTAATATTTCAAAAGATCATTCTTGTGACATGGGCATCAGTTGAAAGGTTTGTGCTTGTGTCTGCTGCAGCTCAGTGGGAGCACTCCCAGCTCTGAGTGACAAGGTTGCATACTACAGAATAAAGAGGAGAGGAGTGTTCCTTGGGCAGACACAGCATGGGTTCATAAAGGGCAGTTCGTGCCCAACTAATTTAGTGGAATTTCTTGAGGACATTACCAGTGCGGTAGATAACGGGGAGCCAATGGATGTGGTATATCTGGATTTCCAGACAAGGTGCCACACAAAACGTTGCTGCATGAGACAAAGATGCATGGCGTTAAGGGTAAAGTAGTAGCATGTATAGAGGATTGGTTAATTAATAGAAAGCACCATGACTGGAAAGGGGTCCACAAATGGAACCTCACCAGCCTGACGGAGGAAGTAAAAAAGGACCTGCAAAGATGGAACACACTCCCACTCTCCCTCGCGGGGAGAGTCCAGACGATCAAAATGAACGTATTGCCCAGGTTCCTCTTCCTGTTTAGATCCATTCCGATCTACATCCCCAAGGCCTTTTTCAAAGCGCTGGACAAACATATCATGCCGTTCGTATGGGGGGGTAAAAATGCTAGGATCCCAAAGAAGGTAATACAAAAAACAAAATCCAGGGGGGGGCTAGCCCTCCCGAATCTACAATTCTACCACTGGGCGGCAACAGCCGAGCGAGTAAGGTGATGGATCCAGGAGCCAGAAGCCGAGTGGGTGCGTGCGGAGGAGGCCTCCTGCATGGGAACCTCCCTCCGGGCCCTCGCCACGGCAGCACTCCCATCCCCACCCAAAAAACACTCCACCAGCCCAGTGGTGACAGCCACCCTCCAATCCTGGAACCAACTGCGGCAGCAATTTGGCCTGTACAAAATGTCGGACAAGGCTCCCATCTGCAACAACCATAGGTTCAAACCAGCACTGACCGACGCCACCTTCAAAAGGTGGAGGCAGGACGGGGGGACACTGACAGTCAGGGACCTATACACGGACGACAGGATCGCAACACTGGACGAACTGACAGAGAAATTTCAGCTAGCTGGGGGGAACGAGCTACGGTACCTGCAGCTCAAAAACTTCCTACGAAAGGAGACAAGGACGTACCCACAACCGCCACGACAGACACTATTGGAAGACCTACTGGACGCAAGTATCCTAGAGAAAGGGAACTGTAGTGACATGTATGACCGACTGGTAGACAGGGACGACACCGTACTGGACGCAACAAGAAGGAAATGGGAGGACGACCTGGGGATGGAGATAGGGTGGGGACTCTGGAGCGAAGCACTGCATAGGGTCAACTCCACCTCCACGTGCGCAAGGCTCAGCCTGACGCAACTAAAAGTTGTACATAGAGCCCACTTAACGAGAAACCGTATGAGTAGGTTCTTCCCGGAGGTGGAGGACAAATGTGAGCGGTGCCAGAGAGGCCCGGCCAACCACGCCCACATGTTCTGGTCTTGCCCCAGACTTGTGGAGTACTGGACAGCCTTCTTCGAGGCTATGTCCAAAGTGGTGGGGGTGAGGGTGGAGCCATGCCCGATAGTGGCGGTCTTCGGGGTTTCAGACCAGCCAGATCTATTCCTGGGGAGGAGGGCGGACGCCCTTGCCTTTGCCTCCCTGATTGCCCGCCGTAGAATCCTGTTTGGCTGGCGGTCAGCAGCACCACCCAGAGCTGCAGACTGGCTGTCCGACCTCTCGGAATCTCTCCAAATGGAGAAAATCAAATTCGCCATCCGAGGGTCGGACGACGGCTTCCACAGAACGTGGGAGCCATTCATGCAACTGTTCCGGGACCTGTTTGTGGCCAACGTACATGAGGAAGAATAGTCGGGTGGCCAAGAACCAGGGGAAAATGGGCGGGAATCGGGGGAAGGTAGCCGGGGGGAGGGGGGAGGGGGGGGGGGGGGGCTACGGGCTCGGTATGGGGGTTTGATGGCAAGCCAAGGCCCAAAACCAAACTATAAATAAATGCCTATAAACATGTGCCTCGGCCATATTGGGGAATGTAAAATATGTATGCTGGCTAAAGGGGGCGTCCACAATTAGTGTTATGAAGATGCTTACCTGTAAATATTCATGTAAAAAATTTTTGTGTTTTCCTTTTTTTTTTCTCTCTCTCTAATAACTTGTAATTTGTCATATATAAAATATGAAAACTCAATAAAAAAACATTTATAAAAAAAATTAATAGAAAGCAAAGAGTGGGGAATGAGTGGGTGTTTCTCTGGTTGGCAATCAGCAGCTAGTGGTGTCCCTCAGGGATCCGTGATGGGCCCACAATTGTTCACAATTTACATAGATGATTTGGAGTTGGGGACCATGGGCAATGTGTCCAAGTTTGCAGATGACACTAAGATGAGTGGTAAAGCGAAAAGTGCAGAGGATACTGGAAGTCTGCAGAGGGATTTGGATAGGTTAAGTGAATGGGCTCGGGTCTGGCAGATGGCATACAATGTTGACAAATGTGAGGTTATCCATTTTGGTAGGAATAACAGCAAATGGGATTATTATTTAAATGATAAAATATTAAAACATGCTGCTGTGCAGAGAGACCTGGGTGTGCTCGTGCATGAGTCGCAAAAAGTTGGTTTACAGGTGCAACAGGTGATTAAGAAGGCAAATAGAATTTTGTCCTTCATTGCTAGAGGGATGGAGTTTAAGACTAGGGAGGTTATGCTGCAATTGTATAAAGTGTTAGTCAGGCCACACCTGGAGTATTGTGTTCAGTTTTGGTCTCCTTACCTGAGAAAGGACGTACTGGTGCTGGAGGGGGTGCAGAGGAGATTCACTAGGTTAATCCCAGAGTGAGGGGCTGGAGTACGAGGAGAGATTGAGTAGACTGGGACTGTACCCGTTGAAATTTAAAAGGATGCGGGGGCATCTTATAGAAACATATAAAATTGTGAAGGGAATAGATAGGATAGATGCGGGCAGGTTGTTTCCACTGGCGGGTGAAAGCAGAACTAGGGGACATAGCCTCAAAATAAGGGGAAGTAGATTTAGGACTGAGATTAGGAGGAACTTCTTCACCCAAAGGGTTGTGAATCTATGGAATTTCTTGCCCAGTGAAGCAGTTGAGGCTCCTTCATTAAATGTTTTTAAGGTAAAGATAGATAGTTTTTTGAAGAATAAAGGGATTAAAGGTTATGGTGTTCAGGTCGGAAAGTGGAACTGAGTCCACAAAAGATCAGCCATGATTTCATTGAATGGCGGAGCAGGCTTAAAGGGCCAGCTGGCCTACTCCTGCTTCTAGTTTTTAATGTTCTGAGTAGTATTGCCGGTGGGGTATAGAAAGAAGGTGTTGCGCGTTGCACATGAGTAACCAGTGGGAGTTCATTTGGGAAATAGAAAAACTCAAGCTAAAATACAAAAACATTTTTATTAGCCTGGACTACGTAAAGATGAAATTAAATTTTGTCAATCTGTCACACATATCAAGTGATAGGGAAACCTCAAACAGTGATAAAACCAGCACCATTAATACCCATTCCAGCATTTGAGGAACCTTTCACACGGGTCCTAATTGATTGCGTAGGACTGCTTCCGAAAATGAAGAGTGGGAATCAATATCTTTTGACTATAATGGATGTGTCTACTAGGTTTCCAGAGGCCATTCCAGTACGTAATATTACAGCTAAAAAGATTGTGGGGGAGGGGGCTGGTTTAGCACAGTGGGCTAAGCGCCTGGCTTGGAATGCAGAACAAGGCCAGCAGCACAGTTTCAATTCCTGTACCGGCCTCCCCGAACAAGCGGCGGAATGTGGCGACTAGGGGCTTTTCACAGTAACTTAATTGAAGCCTACTTGTGACGATAAGCGATTATTATTATTATTTAAATTCTTACTACATATGGACTACCCACAGAAATACAATTGGATCAAGGATCGAATTTTACCTCAAGGTTATTCAAAGAAGTTATGGATAGCTGAGGAATAATACATTTTAAATCAACTGCGTACCATCCTGAATTGCAGGGAGCGTGAGAAAGGTGGCATCAGACATTAAAGACAATGTTGAGGGCGTATTGTCAAGATTATCCAGAGGATTGGAATAAAGGAATTTCATTCGTACTGTTTGCAATTAGGGATGCACCTAATGAGTCAATCAAATTCATAAGAACATAAGAACATAAGAACATAAGAACTAGGAGCAGGAGTAGGCCATCTGGCCCCTCGAGCCTGCTCCGCCATTCAATGAGATCATGGCTGATCTTTTGTGGACTCAGCTCCACTTTCCGGCCCGAACACCATAACCCTTAATCCCTTTATTCTTCAAAAAACTATCTATCTTTACCTTAAAAACATGTAATGAAGGAGCCTCAACTGCTTCACTGGGCAAGGAATTCCATAGATTCACAACCCTTTGGGTGAAGAAGTTCCTCCTAAACTCAGTTCTAAATCTACTTCCCCTTATTTTGAGGCTATGCCCCCTAGTTCTGCTGTCACCCGCCAGTGGAAACAACCTGCCCGCATCTATCCTATCTATTCCCTTCATAATTTTAAATGTTTCTATAAGATCCCCCCTCATCCTTCTAAATTCCAACGAGTACAGTCCCAGTCTACTCAACCTCTCCTCATAATCCAACCCCTTCAGCTCTGGGATTAACCTAGTGAATCTCCTCTGCACACCCTCCAGCGCCAGTACGTCCTTTCTCAAGTAAGGAGACCAAAACTGAACACAATACTCCAGGTGTGGCCGCACTAACACCTTATACAATTGCAACATAACCTCCCTAGTCTTAAACTCCATCCCTCTAGCAATGAAGGACAAAATTCCATTTGCCTTCTTAATCACCTGTTGCACTTGTAAACCAACCTTCTGTGACTCATGCACTAGCACACCCAAGTCTCTCTGAACAGCGGCATGCTTTAATATTTTATCGTTTAAATAATAATCCCGTTTGCTGTTATTCCTACCAAAATGGATAACCTCACATTTGTCAACATTGTATTCCATCTGCCAGACCCGAGCCCATTCACTTAACCTATCAAAATTCAGTCATTTTGAACTAATTTTTGCTCATGAGGTAAGAGGACCACTTAAATTGGTGAGGCCGGGAAGGGAGTGGTCAGAGAGAGTGAAACCGGCATGGAATGGTCAGAGAGAGTGAGGCCGGGAAGGGAGAGGTCAGAGAGAGTGAAGCCGGGATGGGAGCGGTCAGAGAGAGTGAAGCCGGGATGGGAGCGGTCAGAGAGAGTGAGGCCGGGAAGGGAGTGGTCAGAGAGAGTGAGGCCGGGATGGGAGCGGTCAGAGAGACTGAAGCCGGGATGGGAGTGGTCAGAGAGAGAGAAGCCGGGATGGGAGCGGTCAGAGAGAGTGAAACCGGCATGGAATGGTCAGAGAGAGTGAAGCCGGGAAGGGAGTGGTAAGAGAGAGTGAAGCCGGGAAGGGAGTGGTCAGTGAGAGTGAGGCCGGGATGGGAGCGGTCAGTGAGAGTGAAGCCGGGATGGGAGCGGTCAGAGAGAGTGAGGCCGGGAAGGGAGAGGTAAGTGAGAGCGAGGCTGGCAAGGGAATGGTCAGAGAGAGGCCGGGATGGGTGTGATCAGAGAGAGTGAGGCCGGGGAAGGGACTGGTCAGAGAGAGTGAGGCCGAGGATGGGAGTGGTCAGTGAGAGTGAGGCCGGGATGAGAATGGTCAGAGAGAGCGGCCGGAATGGGAGAGGTCAGAGACTGAGGCCGGGAAGGAAATGGTCTGAGTGAGTGAGGCTAGAATGGGGGTGGTCAGAGAGAGTGAGGACGGGATGGGAATGGTCAGGGAGTGAAGCCGGGAAGGGAGTGGTCAGAGAGAGTGAGGCCGGGATGGGAGTGGTCAGAGAGAGTGACGCTGGGGATGGGAGCGGTCAGAGAGAGTGAGGACGGGATGGGAGTGGTCAGAGAGTGTGAGGCAGGGAAGGCAGTGGTCATAGAGAGAGGGGGAAGGGATTGGCGTGGTCAAAGAGAGCTAGGCCAGGAAGGGAGTGGTCAGAAAGAGTGAGGCCTGGATGGGAGTGGTCAGAGAGAGTTTGGCCGGGGAAGGGAGTGGACAGAGAGTGAGGCTGGGAAGGAAGTGGTCAGAGAGAGTGAGACCAGGGTGGGATTGGTCAATGAATGTTAGGCCGGGAAGGGAGTGGTCCGAGAGGGAGGCTAGGAAGGAAGTGGTCAGAGAGCGAGGCCGGGAAGGGAGTGCTCAAAGAGAGCAAGGCCGAGAAGGGAGTATTCAGAAAGGCCAGGATGGGAGTGGTCAGAGACAGTGAAGCCGGGATGGGAGTGGTCAGAGAGTGTGGGGCTGGAATGGGAGTGGTCAGAGAGAGTGAAGCCGGAATGGGAGTGGTCAGAGTGAGGCTGGGATGAGAGTGGTCAGAGAAAGTGCAGCCGGGATGGGAGTGGTCAGAGAGTGAGGCAGTGTGGGAATGGTCAGAGAGAGTGAGGCCCGGGAAGGGAGTGGTCAGAGACAGTGAAGCCGGGATGGGAGTGGTCAGAGAGTGTGAGGCCGGGATGGGAGTGGTCAGAGAGAGTGAGGCCAGGATGGGAGTGGTCAGAGAGAGTGAGGCCGGAAAGGGAGTGGTCAGAGAGCGTGAGACTGGGATGGGAGTGGTCAGAGAGAGTGAGGCTGGGATGGGAGTGGTCAGAGAGAGTGAAGCCGGAATGGGAGTGGTCAGAGAGAGTGAAGCCGGGATGGGAGTGGTCAGAGAGAAAGGGACCGGGAAGGGAGTGGTCAGAGAGAGTGAGGCCGGGATGATAATGGTTATAGAGTGAGCCGGGATGGGAGTGGTCGGAGAGTGAGGTCGGGATGAGAATGGTTATAGAGTGAGGCGTGGATGGGAGTGGTCAGAGAGAGTGAAGCCGGGAAGGGAGTGGTCAGAGAGAGTGAGGCTGGGATGGGAGTGGTCAGAGAGTGTGAGGCAGGGAAGGCAGTGGTCATAGAGAGAGGGGCAGGGATTGGCGTGGTCAAAGAGAGCTAGGCCACGAAGGGAGTGGTCAGACAGAGTGAGGCCTGGATGGGAGTGGTCAGAGAGAGTTTGGCCGGGGAAGGGAGTGGTCAGAGAGTGAGGCTGGGAAGGAAGTGGTCAGAGAAAGTGAGACCAGGGTGGGATTGGTCAATGAATGTTAGGCCGGGAAGGGAGTGGTCCGAGAGGGAGGCTAGGAAGGAAGTGGTCAGAGAGCGAGGCCGGGAAGGGAGTGCTCAAAGAGAGCAAGGCCGAGAAGGGAGTATTCAGAGAGGCCAGGATGGGAGTGGTCAGAGACAGTGAAGCCGGGATGGGAGTGGTCAGAGAGTGTGAGGCCGGGATGGGAGTGGTCAGAGAGAGTGAGGCCAGGATGGGAGTGGTCAGAGAGAGTGAGGCCGGAAAGAGAGTGGTCAGTGTGAGACTGGGATGGGAGTGGTCAGAGAGAGTGAGGCTGGGATGGGGGTGGTCAGAGAGAGTGAAGCCGGAATGGGAGTGGTCAGAGAGAGTGAAGCCGGGATGGGAGTGGTCAGAGAGAAAGGGACCGGGAAGGGAGTGGTCAGAGAGAGTGAGGCCGGAATGATAATGGTTATAGAGTGAGGCCGGGATGGGAGTGGTCGGAGAGTGAGGTCGGGATGAGAATGGTTATAGAGTGAGGCCGGGATGGGAGTGGTCAGAGAGAGTGAAGCCGGGACGGGAGTGGTCAGAGAGAGTGAGGCCGGGATGGGAGTGGTCAGAGAGAGTGAAGCCGGGAAGGGAGTGGTCAGAGAGAGTGAGGCCGGGATGGGAGTGGTCAGAGAGAGTGAAGCCGGGAAGGGAGTGGTCAGAGAGAGTGAGGCTGGAAAGGGAGTGGTCAGAGAGAGTGACGCTGGGGAGGGGAGTTGTCAGTAAAAGTGAGGCCGGGATGGTAGTGGTCAGAGAGAGAGGCTGGGATGGGAGTGGTCAGAGAGAGTGAGGCTGGGAT
This sequence comes from Scyliorhinus canicula, assembly GCF_902713615.1. NCBI lineage: Eukaryota > Metazoa > Chordata > Chondrichthyes > Carcharhiniformes > Scyliorhinidae > Scyliorhinus > Scyliorhinus canicula. Next base: position 122,926,144 of record NC_052159.1, read on the forward strand.
GGGAGCGGTCAGAGAGAGTGAGGCTGGGATGGGAGTGGTCAGAGAGAGCGAGGACAGGAAGGGAGTGGTCAGAGAGTGTGAGGCTGGAATGGGAGTGGTCAGAGAGTGTGGGGCTGGAATGGGAGTGGTCAGAGAGAGTGAAGCCGGAATAGAAGTGGTCAGAGTGAGGCTGTGATGAGAGTGGTCAGAGAAAGTGCAGCCGGGATGGGAGTGGTCAGAGAGTGAGGCAGTGTGGGAATGGTCAGAGAGAGTGAGGCCGGGAAGGGAGTGGTCAGAGATTTTGAGGCTGGGATGGGAGTGGTCAGAGAGAGTGAGGCCGGGATGGGAGTGGTCAGAGAGAGTGAGGCCGGGATGGGAGTGGTCAGAGAGAGTGAGGGCCGGGATGGGAGTGGTCAGAGAGAGTGAGGTCGGGATGGGAGTTGGTCAGAGAGAGTGAGGCCGGGATGGGGGTGGTCAGAGAGAGTGAGGCCGGGATGGGAGTGGTCAGAGTGAGGCTGGGATGAGAGTGGTCAGAGAAAGTGAGGCCGGGATGGGAGTGGTCAGAGTGACCCCGGGATGGGAGTGGTCAGAGAGAGTGAAGCTGGAATGGGAGTTGTCAGAGAGAGTGAGGCAGGGATGGGAGTGGTCATGGAGAGAGAGGCAGAGATGGGAGTGGTCAGAGAGAGTGAAGCCGGGAAGGGAGAGGTCAGAGTGTGAGACTGGGATGGGAGTGGTCGGAGAGAGTGAGGCTGGGATGGGAGTGGTCAGAGAGAAAGGGGCCCGGGAAGGGAGTGGTCAGAGATAGTGAGGCCAGGATGGGAGTGGTCAGAGAGAGTGTGGCTGGGAAGGGAGTGGTCAGAGAGAAAGATGCCCGGGAAGGGAGTGGTCAGAGATAGTGAGGCCAGGACGGGAGTGGTCAGAGAGAGTGAGGACGGGATGGGAGTGGTCAGAGAGAGTGAGGCCGGGAAGGGACTGGGCAGAGAGAAAGAGGCCCGGGAAGGGAGTGGTCAGAGATAGTGAGGCCAGGATGGGAGTGGTCAGAGAGAGTGAGGCCAGGAAGTGAGTGGTCAGAGTGAACGAGGTGGTGAAGTGGGTGGTCAGAAAGAGTGAGGCCGGGATGGGAGTGGTCAGAGAGAGTGAGGCCATGAAGGGAGTGGTCAGAGAGAGTGAGGCCGGGAATGGAGTGGTCAGAAATAGTGAGGCCGGGGAAGGGATGGGTCAGAGAGAGAGAGGTCGGGATGAGAGTAGTGAGAGAGAGTGAGGCCGGGGAAGGGAATGGTCAGAGAGTGTGAGGTCGGGATGGGAGTGGTAAGAGAGAGTGAGACCGGGAAGGGAGTGGTCAGAGAGAGTGAGGCCGGGTAGCGGTCACTGAGAGTGAGGCCGGGAAGGGAGTGGTCAGAGAGAGTGAGGCTGGGAAGGGAGTGGTCAGAGAGAGTGAGGCTGGAAGGGAGTGGCAGTGCGAGTGAGGCCGGGATGGGAGTGGTCGGAGAGAGCGAGGTATTGAAGTGAGTGGTCAGAGAGAGTGAGGCCGGGATGGGAGTGGTCGGAGAGAGCGAGGTATTGAAGTGAGTGGTCAGAGAGAGTGAGGCCGGGAAGGGAGTGGTCAGAGAGAGTGAGGCCAGGGATGGGAGTGGTCAGAGAGAGTGAGGCCGGAAAGGGAGTGGTTAGAGTGAGTGAGGCCAGGGAGCGGTCAATGAGAGTGAGGCCGGGATGGGAGTGGTCAGAGAGAGTGAGGTTGGGATGGGAGTGGTCAGAGACGGAGGCCAGTACGGGAGAGTTCAGAGAGAGGCCGGGGAAGGGAGTGGTCAGAGATAGTGAGGCTGGGATGGGAGTGGTCGGTGAGAGTGAGGCCGGGGAAGGGAGTGGTCAGAGATAGTGAGGCTGGGATGGGAGTGGTAAGAGACAGTGAGGCTGGGATGGGAGTGGTCAGAGTGAGGCTGGGATGGGAGTAGTCGGAGAGAGTGAGGCTGGGATGAGAATGGTTATAGAGTGACCCCGGGATGGGCGTTGTCAAGAGAGTGAGGTCGGGATGGGAGTGGTCAGAGAGAGTGAAGCCGGGAAGGGAGCTGTCAGAGAGAGTGAGGCAGGGATGGGAGTGGTCAGAGAGTGTGAGGCCGGGATGGGAGTGGTCAGAGACAGTGAGGCTGGGATAGGAGTGGTCAGAGAGAGCGAAGCTGGAATGGGAGTGGTCAGAGAGAGTGAGGACGGGATGGGTGTGGTCAGAGAGAGTGAGGACGGGATGGGAGTGGTCAGAGAGAGTGAGGCTGGGATGGGAGTGGTCAGAGAGAGCGAGGACGGGAAGGGAGAGGTCAGAGAGTGAGGCCGGGATGGGAGTGGTCAGAGAGAGTGAGGCTGGGATAGGAGTGGTCAGAGAGAGCGAGGCTGGAATGGGAGTGGTCAGAGAGAGTGAGGCCGGGAAGGGAGTGGTCAGAGAGTGTGA